>NC_036862.1:23180359-23182570 GCF_002910315.2 Salvelinus sp. IW2-2015
GGAAAGGTGGATTTTTAAAAGTAGAAGCTCGAATTGTTTGGGCACAGACCTGGATAGTATGACATAACTCTGCAGGCTATCTCTGTAGTAGATTTCAACTCCTCCCCTTTTTGCAGTTCTATCTTGTCAGAAAATGTTATAGTTAGAGATGGAKATTTCAGGATTTTTGGTAGCCTTTCTAAGCCAGGATTCAGACACGGCTAGGACATCCGAGTTGGCGGAGTGTGCTAAAGCATTGAATAAAACAAACTTAGGGAGGAGGCTTCTAATGTTAACATGCATGAAACCAAGGCTTTTACAGTTACAGAAGTCAACAAATGAGAGCGCCTGGGGAATGGGAGTGGAGCTAGGGGCTGCAGGGCCTGGGTTAACCTCTACATCACCATAGGAACAGAGGAGGAGTAGGATAAGGCAATGGCTAAAGGCTATAAGAACTGGTTGTCTAGTACGTTCAGAACAGAGAGCAAAAGGAGCAGATTTCTGGGCGAGGAAGAATAGATTCAAGGCATAATGTATAGGCAAGGGTATGGTAGGATGTGAGTACAGTGGAGGTAAACCTAGGCATTGAGTGACAATGAGAGAGGTTTTGTCACTAGAGGCACCATTTAATCCAGGTGAGGTCACTGCATTTGTGGGGGGTGGAACAAAAGGGCTAGCTAAGGCATATTAAGCAGGGCTGGAGGCTCTACAGTGAAATTAGATCAGTCGTGATGGATCGGCGGGGCTCCGTGTCGTCAGTAATAGGGTCCAGGCCAATTGGCAAAATAGGTATTGTAGCCCAAGAATTGGGCTAGCTGGGAGATGGGCCTAGCTCGAGGCTAGCTCCAGCCTAACTGGTGCTTGCTTCGGTACAGAGACGTTAGCCAGGAGTAGCCACTCCGATAGCAGCTAGTTAGCTGCGATGATCCGTGGTAAAGGTTCAGAGCTTGCGGTAGGAATCCGGAGATGTGGTAGAGAAAAAGCAGTCCGATATGCTCTGGGTTGATATCGCACTGTGCAGACTGGCAGGAATTGACCGGGCTGAGGCTGGCTGATGTCCGAGTTAACGGTGATGACCGCTAGCAGTGGCTAACTGACTACTAGCTAGAAGCTAGTTAGCTGGCTAGCTTCTGATGGGGGTTCCGGTTCTAAAGTGTAAAAAAATAGCAGATCCGTACCACTTTGGGTGAGGCGGGTTGTTCAGTCCGTAGATGGAAATTGAGATAAAAAAGATGTACTAAATATATACAAAGAAAACGATATATACATGGGACGGGGCGGGACAAGACAAAACAGACGTACGACTGCTACGCCATCTTGGAACCGAAATCGGGTAGAGCGAAAGTACAGACATGAGTTGGGATAGTGTTTGTGATTCAAAAAACTTGCTGTGTCTCAAACTAAACTAAAACCAAAGCAAATAAAGGTTTACTTATTACTTAGTACTAACCAAAATAGAATCCCAGCCTTCTATGGAGCTGGAAGAAGTCTGCACTGGCTTTGGCCTTAACATCTGTTCTTTTCTGTACCAGCAACTCCCCAAAGTCAAATCAAATCAAATTTTATTTGTCACATACACATGGTTAGCAGATGTTAATGCGAGTGTAGCGAAATGCTTGTGCTTCTAGTTCCGACAACAAGGCTAATCTGAAAACAAACTCCCTAATTTGTATCAGCATATCGATTGTGCTACCAGGCTGGTAAACCTTGGATCATTGTTATACTAACTTCCGCGACGCATATAAGGCCCTCCCCCGCCCTCCTTTTGGAAAAGCTGACCACGACTCCATTTTGTTGCTTCCAGCCTAAAATAAAAACTAAAACAGCAAGCTCCCGCGCTCAGATCTGTTCAACGCTGGTCCGACCAATCTGATTCCACGCTTCAAGACTGCTTCGATCACGTGGATTGGGATATGTTCCGCATTGCGTCCAACAACAACATTGACGAATACGCTGATTCGGTGAGCGAGTTCATTAGAAAGTGCATTGACGATGTCGTACCCACAGCAACGATTAAAACATTCCCAACCAGAAACCATGGATTGATGGCAGCATTCGCGTGAAACTGAAAGCGCGAACCACTGCTTTTAACCAGGGCAAGGTGACCGGAAACATGACCGAATACAAACAGTGTAGTTATTCCTCCGCAAGGCAATCAACAAGCTAAGTCCCAGTATAGAGACAAAGTAGAGTCGCAATTCAACAGCTCAGACACAAGAGGATGCTGGCTAT
>NC_036862.1:23183403-23283640 GCF_002910315.2 Salvelinus sp. IW2-2015
GGTAACAACATCTCCACCCGCTGATCCTCAACACTGGGGCCCCTCACAAGATGCGTTCTGAGCCCTCTCCTGTACTCCCTGTTCACCCAGACTGCGTGGCCATGCACGCCTCCAACTCATCATCAAGTTTGCGGACAACACAGTGGTAGGCTTGATACCAACAACGACGAGACGGCCTACAGGGAGGAGTGAGGGCCCTCGAGTTGTGTGTCAGGAAAATAACATCACACTCAACGGCAACAAACAAAGGAAGATGATTGTGGACTTTCAGGAAACAGCAGAGGAGCACCCCCCTATCCACCATCGACGGGGACGTGTGGAGAAGGTGGAAAGTTTTAAGTTCCTCAGTTGTACACATCCGGACAAACCTGAATTGGCCACCCACACAGACAGCGTTGTGAAGAAGGCGCAGCAGCGCCTCTTCAACCTCAGGAGGCTGAAGAAATTCGGCTTGTCACCAAAAGCACCACAAACTTCTACAGATGCAAATCGAGAGCATCCTGTCGGGCTGTATCACCGCCTGGTACGGCAACTGCTCCGCCCCAAACCGTTAGGCTCTCCAGAAGGGTAGTGAGGTCTGCACAACGCATCACCCGGGGGGCAAACTACCTGCCCTCAGGACACCTACACCACCCGATGTCACAGGAAGCCATAAAGATCATCAAGGACAACAACCCCCGGAGCCACTGCCTGTTCACCCCGCTACATCCAGAACATGAAGGCAGTACGTAACAGTGCATACAAACGCAAGGGACGCGAGAGACTTGCAAAACAGCTTCTATCTCAAGGCCATCAGACTGTTTAAACAGTCTTCCCACCACTAACTATTTAAGTGGCCCTGCTGTCCAACATAGCTGACTCAAACCTCCAGCCACTTTTATAATGGAGTAATTTTGGAGAAATGTAATGTAAAATGGTATATCAATCCTAGCCACTTTAACACCATGCCACTCTTAAATAATGGTATTAATATCCTTACATTACCATCTCAGTATGTATTATGTATATACGTAATCGAATTCACCACTGCATCTTGCCATCTTATGTAACACATGTATCACTAGCCACCTTGTAAGACTAGTGCCACTGGTTCTTGTTTAACATACCCCTACAATTACTCATCCATTTAAGAACGCTGTACCTACTTCACCATCATACTAGCAGTTATGCCTATGCGCGTCCGTACCAATCAACTCCCATTATATATATCGCTGATTCGTTAATATTCTTTATCCCTTTACACATTAGTGTGTGATAAGGTAGTAGTTGTGGAATTGGTTAGGTTAGAATTACTGTTGGTTATTACTAGCATTGTCGCCTTGTTAAAATCCCCAGCTACGATGAATGCAGCCTCAGGGTGTGTGGTTTCCAGTTTACAAAGAGTCAGATAAAGTTCGTTCAGGGCCATCGATGTGTCTGCTTMGGGGGGGATATATACGGCTGTGATTATAATCGAAGAGAATTCCCTTGGTAGATAATGCGGTCGACATTTGATTGTGAGGAATTCTAAATCTGGTGAACAGAATGACTTGAGTTCCTGTATGTTGTTATGATCACACCACGTCTCGTTGATCATAAGGCATACACCCCCGCCCTTCTTCTTACCAGAAAGATGTTTGTTTCTGTCGGCGCAATGCAGTTTCTCTCTATGGCCACATGCAGGGCTGTCTGATCTGCAGAGAAATGCCAATCAATCAAGCAATCAATAAATCAGTTATGAACAATATATACCAGCCGTATTTAATGGGTAGTTCTAGCATTTGCCCTTGAGCATTGTTAGATTTCTGACCAAGAATGAAAATGAGACACTTTCTCTCTCTGTCTCACATTTGAACTCTGGGTCAGTGAGATGTTTATTGGTAACTTCAAGATACTGTAGTAGCCCATTTAGTTTGGTTTCGTCTCTTTTTGAAGCTGCCGCAAACAAACGTTCCATGTCAAATGTCTTGGTTTCCTCCAAATTCTGGTCTTTAGTTAATATCAGAAGTCCATCTGTATTTTTTCTGAAATACAGTATATAGCACCAAAATTACACATGTTATAAACAACTTTGCTTTGAATCCTTAATTAGAGCAGATGAGCCTATTGAATMAATAACATTACAGCAGGATGCATTTCTGGAATGTTTCGACTGTTCTTGTCTATTCATGTTCTGTATTGTGTAACACTTCAAGTTTTGTGTGGCCCAGGAAGAGTTGCTGCTGCTTTTGCAACAGCTAATGGGGATCCTAATAAATTGCCAAAAATACCAAAAACGTCCTCCACAGGCAGCGTTGGCTGAAACACGCTTTGACTTTTGAGTGTAATGTAATTGAATAGGGTGATCTACTCTGATTAGTATATACATGTGCACTGTAAAATAATTATTGAGGTGATCAGTAAATTGTACTTGAAAATATAATTATTTTGACATCTTTACTTGAATATAATTAGTACTTTACTCTACTTCACTTGTTCAATCAACACCCCCCCCCKAAAAAATGAATTCAACATAAGATAAATGTATAATCTAAACAACTATTTGTGTGTAAAAACGACGAGGAAAATTGTGTTTAACTTACTCAATTTTCATAATATTTTCAATCTACTTAAGAATTTGAAGTTCTTCCAACAACTTGCCATGTGGCTCTGTTTTCAAAGAATTGTGGGTAATTGTGTTTAAAAAATAAATACTTTTACTCAATGTTMTATGCATGTTTGAAGAACGAAAAGAACATTTCTATATTAGTATCAAACTGTTTGTTATGCTATGAGGTYCAATGGATCATGATGAATGGATATCAAAACCGTCCAGAAAATGTACTTTCAATAATGAGACCATCCATTCTCACCTATGTGAGAATGCTGTTCATTGACTACAGCTCAGTATTCAACACCATAGTGCCCACGAAGCTCATCACTAAGCTAAGGACCCTGGGACTAAACACCTCCCTCTGCAACTGGATCCTGGACTTCCTGACGGGCCGCCCCAGGTGGTAAGGGTAAGAAACAACACGTCTGCTACGCTGATCCTCAACACTGGGGCCCCTCAAGGGTTAGTACTTAGTCCCCTCCTGTACTCCCTGTTCACCCATGACTGCGTGGCCAAACACGACTCCAACATCATCATTAAGTTTGCTGACGACACAACAGTGGTAGGCCTGATGACCGACAACGATGAGACGGCCTATAGGGAGGAGGTCAGAGGCCTGGCAGCGTGGTGCCAGGACAACAACCGCTCCCTCAATGTGAGCAAGACAAAGGAGCTGATCGTGGACTACAGGAAAACATCAACGGGTCTGTAGTGGAGCGGGTTGAGAGTTTCAAGTTCCTTGGTGTCCACATCACCAATGAATTATCATGGTCCAAACACACCAAGGCAGTCATGAAGAGGGCACGACAACACCTTTTCCCCCTCAGGAGACTGAAAAGATTCGGCATGGGTCCCCAGATCCAAAGTTATACAGATGCACCATTGAGAGCATCCTGACCGGTTGCATCACCGCCTGGTATGGCAACTGCTCAGCATCTGACCGTAAGGCGCTACAGAGAGTAGTGCGTACGGCCCAGTACATCACTGGGGCCAAGCTTCCTGCCATCCAGGACCTATATAATAGGCGGTGTCAGAGGAAAGCCCAAAAATGGTCAGAGACTTCAGTCACCCAAGTCTAGGACCAAAAGGCTACTTAACAGCTTCTACCCCCAAGCCATAAGACTGCTTAACCTGTTGAGGACAGAGGGCGCTGTTTTCACTTTGGGGGAAAATCGTGCCCAATTTAAACGGCCTCGTACTCAATTCTTGCTCGTACAATATGCATATTATTATTACTATTGGATAGAAAACACTCTCTAGTTTCTAAAACCGTTTGAATTATATCTGTGAGTAAAACAGAACTCATTTTGCAGCAAACTTCCTGACCAGGAAGTGGAAAATCTGAAAACGATGCTCTGTTCTAGGGCCTGCCTATAAATGGGCTTGATACGTATTAAGTATGACATGGCACGTCATCACACCTTCCACTAGATGTCAATAGGCAGTGAGAGAAGAATGGAGTGTTTATCTTTGGTCCTGAGTGTGGAATAATAAGCTCTTGGCATGGACGTGTCACCCCATTTCCTGTTTTCCTGGAAAGCGCGAGAAGGAGCCTGGGATTGCCTTCTTGGAAAGCTGTCGTTATAGACCTACTAATATCTCCGGCTTTGATTTTATTTGATAAATGTGACAATATCATCCGTAAAGTATGTTTTTTTCAATATAGTTTTTAATTAGATTATTTTAATTTTTTCGGGACGTTAGGCGTGTTGCGTTGTGTGCCTTTGTTCAGGGAGAGGAGAGCTTCGCGCTACTTTGCTAGCTTTCCGTGCTAATTTGACTGGAGAAGAGGACGTTCTAAAACCAAACAACGATTGTTCACGGACAAAAGGACCCTTATATCAAACTTCTGATGGAAGATCATCAAAGTAGGCACCCATTTTATGATGACTATTTTCATTATATCTGTCGCAACATGTGTACTATTAGGTAGCGCCCGATTTTGGGCAACGCTCTTCGCTATACATCATGCTGGGATGTCGTAATGAAGTTATTTTTAGAATTCTAACACGGCGATTGCATTAAGAAACTAGGTTATCTATCATTTTCCTATACAACGTATGTATTCTTTTATAGTCATGTTTATGAATAGTTATTTGGTCAGAATGGGTGAGTTTAGAAAATATCCGCACATTTCTGGGAAAAAGATCCTACGTTAGCAAATGTGATAACCACTGATTTCAGCTCTAAATATGCCCACTCTTTCGAACAAAAACATAAGTGTATGTATAACCTGATGTTATAGGACTGTCATCTGATGAAGGTTTATGAAGGTTAGTGAAAATTAATATATTTTGCTGGTTTATCGCTATCGCTAACGTGCCTAATTAGCTATCGCTAACGTGCCTTGCATTGATGAATGCGGTAGTGTGGTAGGCTATTGTTAAGTAAGCTAATATATGCTACTATTGTGTTTTCGCTGTAAAACACTTAAAAAATCAGAAATATTGGCTGGATTCACAGATGTTTGTCTTTAATTTGCTGTACACCATCGATTTTTCAGAAATGTTTTATGACGAGTATTTAGGTATTTCACGTTGGTCTCTATAATTTACTGGCTGCTTCGGTTGCTATTTTTTGACGGTAGCTGTGATGGTAGCTGCATGTGAAACTGATTTATACTCAATATGCACATTTTTTTGAACAAAAAATAGATTTATTGGTGTAAACATGTTATAGGACTGTCATCTGATGAAGTTGTTTCTTGGTTAGTTTGGTTGGATCTTGGTTAGTTATGTTGGTTTTGTGCATGCTACCTGTGCTGTGAAAAATGTCTGTCCTTTTTTGTATTTGGTGGGGGGCTAACATAAATATARGTGGTGTTTTCGCTGTAAAACATTTAAAAAATCGGACATGTTGGCTGGATTCACAAGATGTGTATCTTTCATTTGCTGTATTGGACTTGTTAATGTGTGAAAGTTAAATATTTCTAAAAAATATTTTTTGAATTTCGCGCTCTGCCTTTTCAGTGGAATGTGGGAGGAGTTCCGCTAGCGGAACCCCGGAGCCAGACAGGTTAACAATTAATCAAATGGCCATCGGACTATTTACATTGACCCCCCCCCCTAATTGTTTTGTACACTGCTGCTACTCACTGTTTATTATCTATGCATAGTCACTTCACCCCTACCTACATGTACAAATTACCTCAACTAACCTGTACCACCACACATTGACTCGGTACCGGTACCCCCTGTATATAGCCTTGTTATTGTTATTTTATTCTGTAACTTTTTATAATTTTTTACTTTAGTTTATTTGGTAAAAAATGTCTTAACTCTTTTTTAACTGCACTGTTGGTTAAGGGCTTGTAAGTAAGCATTTCACGGTAAGGTCTACACTTGTTGTATTCGGCGCATGTGACAAATAAAGTTTGATTTGATTAGTTAGCACCTGCGCGCCACTCTTGACAGAGTCATAAACATCAAGCTACAATGCTTGCAGCTTAACCCCCAGTTAGTGCTAGTGGAATGAGCACTGTGCTCAACAATTCCTGCTAAAGTGGATAAAAATGTAAAGTGATCAAATACATAAAGCCATGTTTAACACTAAGACCTGATCAATGAAAGTAACTAAACAGAAAGATTAACAGTTCTAGATTTAATCAAATTAAGTTGGATCTTAGACATTTTTTATACAGGACTTAACTTTTAGTGTTTCACAAACAGTAAAATATAAAGTATATAATACTTAAAAATACATCAATACAGCAAATAGTTGCATAATATTTTTTAAAGTATGTTTTTGTATCCAACTGGTCGCCTTTTTGTCTTCTTTTTGGATTACCTGCCATTTAGACGCCTAACTTCCACTGACCTTATCACAACATTGTCACATTGTTAAAGAGATGTTAAGTTAATTACTTATTATGTTGCTCTTGTGTATGAGTCTGTAAGAAATTAGTACCAAAATGTAGCACCTCTCTTCAAGAGGGCACATCAACTTATGTGGTAGACTCCTTATCAGGACTTGTCTCGCTGATAAGTGGTTGGTCCAGTTCATTTGGGTGTTCATTGGGGTCTAGTCCTTTGGGTGTGGTACACTGTTGTTAGGCTTGGGGTTAGATAAAGGGGAGGAAGATGTTGTCTGTCCTGCTCCTCCCACTCACTCACTAGACAAGATGGATGGCATTGCTGTTGTTCTGGAAAAATAAAATAAAACATTAAAGTTCATCCTATCCTAATTTAAATAGCTTAGTATTGATACCTGAAATGTTACGTGAATATCTTAATCTAACACTATATCTTCATATGTAGTCTATTGATATGCCATCATCGTTAACTAATTCAGCTAAAATAATGATATCTGAGATTTGAACTCACCCAGAAAGTATGTCTTAAGGTGTTACCTCACAAGTGATCAGTGACCAGACAAGACAGTAAAAAATACCAGTTTGCTCATTCACTCATTTCTTGTCTAGTCTTGATTCTAGATAGATAGAGTAAGCATGCATGGCAAAACTGTCAAGTTCATTAGCATATGATACTTTATGGTGTTATATACTGAACCTTTGTATGTACAGTACCAGTCAAAAATGTGGACACACCTACTCATTCAAAGGTTTTTCTTTATTTTGACTATTTTCTACATTGTAAAATAATAGTGAAGACATCAGAACTATGAAATAACACATATGCAATCATGTAGTAACCAAAAAAGTGTTAAACAAATCAAAATGTATTTTATATTTGAGATTCTTCCTGGGTCTCCCGGGTGGCGCAGTGGTCTAGAGCACTGCATCGCAGTGCTAGCTGCGCCACCAGAGTCTCTGGGTTCGCGCCCAGGCTGGGCTGGATTCGCGCCCAGGCTCTGTCGCAGCCGGCCGCAACCGGGAGATCCGTGGGGCGACGCACAATTGGCAAATAATAGTCGTCCGGGTTAGGGAGGGTTTGGCCGGTAGGGATATCCTTGTCTCAGTATGTAAAAAAAAAAAACAAAAAAAAAAATTATAAAAAATGTATGCACTCTACTGTAAGTCGCTCTGGATAAGAGCGTCTGCTCTTGGCCGGTAGGGATATCCTTGTCTCAGTATGTAAAAATGTAATAAAATGTATGCACTCTACTGTAAGTCGCTCTGGATAAGAGCGTCTGCTAAATGACTAAAATGTAAATGTAAATGTCTTCAAAGTAGCCACCCTTTGCATTGATGACAGCTTTGCACAATCTTGGCATTCTCTCAACCAGCTTCTTTAGGTACGGCTAAGTGAGCTGCTGTCATGATTAAACCTCTGGTGATAGGTCAGTGAGCTGCTGCCATAGTGTTAAAGCACAGTTGATACGTCAGTGACCAGTTGTTCTTCTGGGGTTTGTTTTGTATCCTCTTTAGAACCGTTATAGTGTTCTGTGATGTCAGAAAGGTTTCTGTCTTTCCTGTAGAAGGGGGAGTGTGAATGAACATTACATTTTATAACAAGAGTCTCTTAATCTCTGTTACCAGGAAAAAAAATTGTAACTCAGGCAAATATTTATTGTAAATGCCATACTTCTTGACGTTTTCAAACTTCCAGTCCTTATAGAACTCCCTCTTTTTCATCAGGTAGAGAAGAATCCAGTCACAGAGCCAGGTCCCCTGCAACAAAACGAGGCCCATGAACATATATAATATAAAACAATAAAATATAGAGAATATACTATATACCTGTATTGCAGAGGAGGCTGGTGGGAGGAGCTAGAGGAGGACGGGGTCATTGGTGTTATGTCCGTCTTTAGAATGAGACCAAGGTGCAGCGTGGTAGGCGTAAATTTTTTCTTTATTCAAATGCAACCGAAAAACAACAAAATGAAGAAAACGAACGTAAAGCTATATGCAGTTGCAGAAAGCAACTACACACAAACAGATCCCACCAACTCAAGGTGGGAAAAAGGGCTGCCTAAAGTATGACCCCAATCAGAGACAACGATAGACAGCTGCCCTCTGATTGGGAAATACCGCCAACAAAGAAATAGACAAACTAGAATGCCCACCCAAATCACACCCTGACTTAACCAAATAGAGAAATAAAAAGCTCTCTCTAAGGTCGGGGCGTGACAGTTAACCCCCCCCCCAAGGTGCGTACACGGCCGCAAAACCTGACTCTATAGGGGAGGGTCCAGGTGGGCATCTATCCTCGGTGGCGGCTCCGGTTCGGGACGTAGCCCCCGCTCTCGCACGCTGATCTCTCGCTTGTGGAACGGACGTGATCGTCGCCGAAGACTCCGGACCGTGAATCGTTGCCGGAAGAAGCGACCGTGGATCATCGCGGACGCTCTGGACTGGGAAACCCGCTGGAGGCTCTGGACTGCAGACCCCGCTGGAGGCGTCTCTGGACTGCAGACCGCCGCTGGAGGCTCTGGACTGCAGATCGCTCGCTGGAGGCTCTGCGTGTGGACTGTCTCAGGAGGTTCCGGTACCGGTGGGACCGTCACTGCAGGCTTCGTGCATCGGATCATCACTGGAGGCTTCGGGCCATGGATTCATCACTGGAGGCTTTGGGCCATGGATCATCACTGTTCGGGCAGTGTCGTTGTGGTCCTCCATGATCATTCATGGAGGCGTCGGGCCATGGATCATCACTCTGCAGCTTTGGTGCCATGGATCATCACTGGAGCTTTCGGGCCATGGATCAATCACTTGTAGGGTGACTTGTGGGGTTTACCGCCTCCTCCTCTCGCCGAGAGGGTGGGGACTTTTTTTTTTGAGTACTTGGGCTTTGTGGTTTTTTGCGTGAGCTCCAGTGTCGCCACTTTGAAGATCTGGGGATGTTCCGGATTTCAAGTAGGAACCCTTAGGTTGTCGTTTTTTTGTTTTCTTTTTCGTGTTGGCTTTTGAATGTTTTTTGTTTTTGGTCAGTGCTGGGGAGACACGGTGTTGTTTGTTTGTTGTGAGTTGGAGGGCTCGTGTGAGCTGGGCTGGCACTATGTATATATGCTGGACGGTGTGAGATGTGCACGTGGAGGGTCTGGAGCGGTATGATATCGGGGAGCATACTCCGTGTCTGGCTGGATTTGGCGGGGCGACTTTTATTGCCCTGCGGAGTATGTGGGGCTCGGTGGCAGTTGGTTTGGTGTGGTTTCAGGTGCTACATTTTTGAGACGTCACTCTTTGGGATGTGAAGTTGCTGTCTAGCTTGTGGTTCGCGATCTCAGTGCGTGGAGTAGATCGTGTAGGATATCTTGGACTTTTCTGTTCGAAGGATGGCGGTACTGCGACACCAGGAGCGCTAGTAGCTGGCCACAACCCCGTCCTTGGCTCGTGTTGTGTTGGCGTTGATGATGTGTGTTTGTGTGTGCTGTGTGTGCTCGCTGGTGTGAAGTGCTCGATAGGTAGGCTGGCGCATCGTGAGTACGCGATCGCGCTGGTGGGTGTGCTCGATATAGGTGTTGGGCTCGCATGGTGTGTGTGTGTGTTGGTGAGGACGTATGTGTCGCATGTTTGGTGCTGATATTTGGCTCGCGCAAGAGAACGTGGTGCCTTGTAAGTTGGTTCTATGTACGCGCTCCTTAAAGCGAGTGCGGGGGCAGTGTGGCTCTGGGTTTCTAGTGAGTCGTTGCTTCTACCGGTCATACCCGATGGCGCCTGTGTTGCAGTTGGCCCTGCTCCCAATATGTGGTCTGTTCTTCTCTGTATGCTTTGGTCGTCATGTTTGATTCCTGGTTTCGTCGCCGTTCCTCTCTCGCTGCCTCCACCTGCTCCCATGGAAGGCGATCCTTTCCGGCCTGGATCTCCTCCCACGTCCAGGATCCTTTACCGTCTAATATATCCTCCCATGTCCAGGATGTCTGCTCCTCCTGGCCACGCTGCTTGGTCCTTTGGTGGTGGGATCTTCTGTTACGTCCGTCGTTAGAATGAGATCAAGGTGCAGCGTGGTAGGCGTACATTTTTTCTTTATTCAAAATGACACCGKAAAACAACAAAATAAGAAAACGAATGTAAAGCTATATGCAGTGCAGAAAGCAACAACACACAAACAAGATCCCACAACTGAAGGTGGGAAAAAGAGCTGCCTAAGTATGATCCCCAATCAGAGACAACAATAGACAGCTGCCTCTGATTGGGAACCATACCCGGCCAACAAAGAAATAGACAAACTAGAATGCCCARCCAAATCACACCCTGACCTAACCAAATAGAGAAATAAAAAGTKTCTCTAAGGTCAGGGCGTGACAATTGGAATGACTGTAATGGAATAAATGGAACGTCTACCATTCCATTTCTACCATTCCAGACATTACAGACCACCAGCCTCTTCTGTGAAATTGTAAAAAAAAGTATTGTCTCAATAAAAAAAAAAGTATTGTCTCAATACGAATGTCATCTTTTTTTTAAAACAAGTTAATCTGAAAGTATTGTTTTGGCTGTACAGGTATGTGCAGGTCTGTTGAATAATACTTACACCACCAATACAAGCTAGTCCTGAGCCTATATTGATAACGGTGGGAATGATACAGAACTTTCCAGCCTGTAGTAGAAAATAGAAGAAAGTAACAATATGGGAATCAAAACATCAGGAAACAAAATAGATGCATTCATCCTGAAAAGCCATATAATAAGACATATTTCTCATACCTTTCCATGCACCATGATGTTGATGCGTATGCCATACACTTTGAATTGTGTTCGGTAGACTTCTCCAGACTCATTTTTGTAATACCGAGCATGTCTGTTATGAGAGTACCAAAAATGTGGAAGATTGAAGTATGACTTCAAATTAAGTATTATTTGTCAACTTCTTGTGTGTGTGTTCATGTGTGTGTGCATGTGCGTGTGTGTGTGTGTGTGCGCGCAAATGTGTGTCACCTGAAGTTGAATCCTGTGGACTCTCTGGACCCATTAATGTCAATGCGAGTAAAGTTGTACCGGGGCTTGCATTCTGAGTGATCTCTGTCAAGGTCACACTTCCACTTAATCAGAATTCCAATTGAACCACCCTGGAGAGAGAGAGATAGTATTGATAGCGAAATGCTCTATTTACATGATTTATGTATTTTGTTGGTGGCTTACTCTTTGATGGTATGCACATCTTACAGAGTCTACATTTAACTGCTTAAAGTAATTGAAAAAAACATCCTCATCCTTATCAACGTCATCATCAATAACAACAACAAATACACTTTTCAATTGTGAAAACTGACCCTCAAAACCATGTCCTGAAAGCTGTGTCCAGTCTGGTAAACAATGTCTCCCAGGCGAAATATGGGGCAGTAGGGTTCAAGGAGCTCATCATAGTGACATTTCTTCAGATGGTATTTGTCAGCTGTGTCCTGAACATTGGCCCTGTAAATTGGGTGAAACATTTTAAAGATAAATGTTTTTATATCAAATTGCAGAAAGTAAACACTCTGAAATACTTCATATTAACCGATTAAAAGACTCCAGCTCTAGTTTATACATTTAAACATTTGAAGAAAACTCTGGCAGAAATCCATCGGTCTGTCTATTTTGTATGTGTTTTTAACATAGATAACTTACTTTGAGAAACTGAATTTGGGAAATCGGATGAAATTCTTTATGAAGATGGTGAAGTTCTCAGCTTCTCTTAAAATAGACATACGTTTATGTCCATCCCTGAAGACATGAAGGGAAGGAAGATTACTACTGTGTACACATGCTCATGTGTGTGTGTGTGTGTGTGTGTGTGTGTGTGTGTGTGTGTGTGTGTGTGTGTGTGTGTGTGTGTGTGTTGTGTGTGTGGTGTGTGTGTGTGCTGTCCGTGTGTGTGCGCCAGTGTGTGTGTATGTGCCTGTGTGTGTGTAGGATACGGACCCTTGTTAAGGTAAGGGGTGGCGGTTGGGTGAGGGGTGGAAGAGGATACGAACCGGATTAGAGTAAGGCTAGGTGGTAGGGGGAAGGGTTAGATATCTCTAAATTGGATAGAACAAGAAAAAGAAAATAAATCAACTGTAATTGTATATTTAAAAATAAAATGTATGTATAAAATAACATATGGTCATGTGTGATTGGAGTCAGTTGTGCACGGCTATGTCGGGGATAGTGGAATATGTTGGGTCAGTTTCAACCTTGGAGCATTTTGGACATGGGGGTGTCTGTGGTCCATTTGGCCTCTTCCACAGCTTCCTTCAATAATGGAAGCTGTGGAAGCTGATGGATCTGTTYATGAACTTCTGACCAATGATTGACTGAATCCAGATATGTTGTGGGTGTAATGATTACTGATTTACCTTGGTAGTCTGTAGGCCATTGTTATTGCTATGTTTTGGATTGTCAGTAGCCAATTAATCTGCTGTGGTGAGGCTGTTATCCAGGCTGGTAGGGCATATTTAAAGAAAGATCGGATGTAGCTGATATAGACTTTAAACACTGTCTGAGGTGATTTTCTTCCGCACATGGTTTTTAAGTGGTTGAGTCTTTTTCGTCCCTCTCTCTTTATGTTTGTGATATGTGTTGTCCAGTGCATTTTCTTCTGAAAGGTGACGCCAAGGAATTTAGCCACTTTTTCTAAATGTATTAATTTGCCATAAAGCTTGAGTTCAATGGGTTTCTTTGTTTTTTGGATGGTGCTTCTTGTAAAGAGGACACATGAAGTCTTTTGTGGGTTCAACTTTACGCACCACATGTTAGACCATGTCTCTAACTCTTGAATAGACTGCTCAAGTTTTTTGGCAGCAAGTTGAGGACATTTGGAGCTGGACCAGTAGCAGAGGTTGTCAGCAAACTGTGAAACTTGACCTATGGTGGATGGAGGTTAATAGATGTCTAATATATATAGCAGGAATGCCATAGGACTGCTCCCTTTGGGACACCTGCTTCAMGGGTAAATGGTGGGGATATTGCTGTGGAAGCCTTTACTTTATTTGTGCGGTTGTGGAGGAAGCTGGTGTTGATGTTTTTGATGGAAGGTGGTAGTTTAAGATTGGAGTCTGCAAGTCGATAGCACAACTCATTATGCCACATCTTGTCGAATGCCTTTTCTATATCTAAGAAGACGGCCAGGGTAAAAAATGTTTTCTTGAAATTTTGGAGAATTTCTTCTGAAAGTCTTATCTGTAGTTGATCTTGTTTTTTTGACGCCAGCCTGATGGACTCCAAGAAGGCCCATTTCCTCGGTGTGGCTGCTCAGTCTTTGGATGAGTACTCTCTCAAACAGCTTTCTAACATGGCTGAGGAGGCTGACTGGTCTGTAGCTTGTGATGTTGTATGGGTCTTTATCAGGTTTGTGAATCATTATAACAACTGCAGATTTCCAAGGCAGGAGGAAGTGGCCGTGGGTGAGACATGAGGTGAAGAGGTTGGAAAGGTGGTGTAGGTATTCATTGGGTGCTTGTTTATTGATGGTGCTGTCAATGTTTTCTACCCCAGATGTTTCGATTATTTTTTAAATTCAGATGGATCTTAGTTTCTTCGATAGTGACGGATCGGGGTGGATTTTTCTATTTATTTAAACTTTATTTAACTAGGCAAGTCAGTTAAGAACACATTCTTATTTACAATGACGGCCTACCAAAAGGCCTCCTGCGGGGACGGGGGCTGGGATTAATAATAAAAATATAGGACAAAATACACATCACGACGAGAGACACCACAACACTACATAAAGAGAGACCTAAGACAACAACATAGCATGGCAGAAACACATCACAACACAGCATGGTAACAACACCACATGACAACAACATTGTAGCAACACAACATGGCAGCAGCACAATATGGTAGCAGCACAAAACATGGTACAAACATTATTGGGCACAGACAACAGCACAAAYGCAAGAATGTAGAGATAACAATACATCATACAAAGCAGCCACAACTGTCAGTAAGAGTGTCCATGATTGAGTCTTTGAATGACGAGATGGAGATAAAACTYTCCAGTTTGAGTGTTTTTACAGCTCGTCCCAGTCGCTAGCTGCAGCGAACTGAAAAGAGGAGCGACCCAGGGATGTGTGTGTTTTGGGGACATTTAACAGAATGTGACTGGCAGAACGGGTGTTGTATGTGGAGGATGAGGGCTGCAGTATGTACTGTATCTCAGATAGGGGGGAGAGAGGCCTAAGAGGGTTTTATAAATAAGCATCAACCAGTGGGGCTTCAACGGGTATCCAGAGATGACCAGTTTACAGAGGAGTATAGAGTGCAGTGATGTGTCCTATAAGGAGCATTGGTGGCAAATCTGATGGCCGAAAGGTAAAAAACATCTAGTCGCTCGAGAGCACCCTTTCCTATAAATTACGTCTCCATATTCTAGCATGGATAGGATGGTCATCTGAATCAGGGTTAGTTTGGCAGCTGGGGTGAAAGAGGAACGATTACGACAGAAGAAACCAAGTCTAGATTTAACTTTAGCCTGCAGATTTGATATGTGCTGAGAGAAGGACAGTGGTGACTACCTCAAGCTCTAAACCCTCAGGTAGTAATCACACCAGTGGGAGAGGGGCATTCTTCTTACCAAACCACATGACCTTTGTTCTGGAGGTGTTAAGAACAATGTTAAGGGCAGAGAAAGCTTGGTGGACACTAAGAAAGCTTTGTTGTAGAGCGTTTAAGGGGCCAGCTGAGTATAAGACTTTATCATCTGCATATAAATTAATGAGAGAGCTTCCTACTGCCTGAGCTATGTTGTTGATGTAAATTGAGAAAAGCATGGGGCCTAGGATCGAGCCTACTGGTCTACTGGTGTCGGGAGAGAGGTAAGTGTCAGGTGTGAGGTAAATATTGTTTTCTGTACTTCTCTATCAACAATGTTTTCCATTCTTGGTCAAAGTGAGGGTCATTGCGGCAAGAGTGGACATTGTGTAGGTGTTTTCTGAATACTATTGCTTTTGCTTTGTTATCTTCTATTTGGTCTTGGGACTTCAACACAGGTATGATATTGTTAGTTTTGTCTACGTTAATACTRTTGGATTTTGCTGCTTCTGCAAGGCCTTAACCACATGCTTCAATCTGCGGTGAACCAATGGGAATATTTGCATTCTCTCGAGGGGGGGTGACAATCAGACTCGAGTTGCTTTTCCCTTTGTTACACTCCAGTGATTATCGGCAATGCTCCTATGAAGCCCTCGGTGACACTCCAAAACAAAACTTAAGGGAAATTACACAAAATACACACATGAAAAAGACTGAGAGCAAGCCATTTCCTGGTAGAATGCAAAACATTTTCATTAGATTTTGTCATATCATGACACACTTACTGTGATTGGTGGTAACTCTCAATGGGGCACCAGCTATATATCTCACACGTACCACTGGATTTCCCGTTGTCTCTCAAGCAGCGGCCTGTCCTAAATCCTACAGAAAATTATATTTTATGTTTGTGAAGAGTAAAGGAGATAGTATATATAATTTCTTGTTTCAATTTGTTTCAATTCAATTTGAGTCTTCAAAAATTGCTACCATGGCCAGCTTTCACTGACTCTCCCTTTGCACAGTCTTTATCTCCCTTACAGTGGCCATCCGGCACATCAGGGCTCTGTGAAACAATACCAAACCAAATGGTATGGTTTAACAAATACAGACCAAATACAGTATATATTGGACTTTTAAAGGGTGATTAAAGGTGACAACAKAAAGCAATGAAAGGGAATTCCCTTACCTCAGCACAGTTGCCCAACTTCTGGTTAGGTGTCTCTATAAAATTGGTAACAATGAAAAAAACTGCTTCACCCTATAGGAAAAAATTAAAGAGTGTTAAACAAGCCTGGTATCAACTGATAAGTGTCAGTGTGGCACGCATTTGCAGAAGAATATAGATCACGAGACACGACACATAAGTCAATACATTATATTCAAAGCGAAAAGATATGCATCAATGTATTGATGCATTAATCAATGCATTGCATTCAAGGCAAGAAAAGTTAGTGATAACGCTGCAATGGTTATATTGGTGAAATACTCTGCCTGCCTGCCTGTCTGTCTGTCCGAGTCTTTCATCAATATACCCATTGCAGCTTTATCACCAACTTTTTTGCCTTGAATGCAATGTATTGACTTATCTGTGTGAAAATCTACTTAACGCACATACACCTACACCTCTCTCTACTCTCTCCCACCTCCACAGACAGGATATTGAAGCATAGATATGCATCTGGGTATAAGTGAATACATTGCATTCAAGGCAAAACAAATAATTGGGGATTCACATAATTGGATAATTGGGGGAAAACTCAAACTCTGTGAGTGGATAAGTCTGTATGTCTGTCTTTTACCCCCATTGCAGCTTTATCACCAACTTTATTGCTTTGAATGCAGTGTATTTATGTATGCATCAATATCCTATCTGGAGAGGTGGGAAAGAGGAGAGTGAGGAGGGAGAGGGAGATAGATGAGAAGAGGGGGAGTGAGGGAAATAAGGACAGAGAGAGAATGGATACGGGAGCAGGCAGAGAGAGAGAAGTAGGTGACTGCAGGAGAGGGGAGAGAGAGGGAGATGGTGAAGGAGGGAGGGAGGAGGAGAGAGAAGAAGGGAGAGGGTGGAGGGGGTGAAGGAGAGAGAAGAGAAGAGAAGGAGGGGGGATAAAGAGGAGGTAGAGAGAGACAGAGGCAGGCAAAGAGTGGGATACAGAAGGAAGGTGGGAGAGAGAGAGAGAAGAGAGAGATGGAGATTAGAGAATAGAGAGAGAGGGAAACATGCCTGTCTGTGAGTTTATATGTCTGTCTGTCTGTGTTCCTGTCTGAGTATTTTTTATCAATTTTACCCATTGCAGCTTTACCAACTTTTTTTCCTTGAATGCAATGTTTTGACTTACAGTATCTTTGTTCATCAATCTACTTGAAACATATACAGTATATTCATCAATMAATATATTTTGGCAAAATTATACCAGACTGACGCTTATCAAAAATATAATGCTGGGTGGAAGGATCTGCATGATAGCTAAAAATCTTAAGCTTCATAACTTCGTTTCAAGAAGATCTAAATGCATATTCTCATGAAATTAATTGAGATAAAATATTGGCATGCAGATGCTGTATAGACGTTTCACCATTCATGATTAACAGTGAGAAAAATGGAGGGTGACCACAAAAATGTGTGCATAAAGGTAAACAAACACATTCAACAGATGTGATACKGAGTTTTTTCTCTGACGATGAGGCTTCCGGGGGGAGTGACGGGGGTGGAACGGGGCGGTTACCATTGGAAACGCAGCCTCAGCTTTTATTCTATTTTAGCAATAAGGCCCAAGGAGGTGAGATATATGGCCAATATACCATGACGAAGGGCTGTTCTTAAGCACACTGCAACGCAGAGTGCCTGAATGCAGCCATTAGCAGTGATATGTTGGCTACATACCACAAACCCCCGAAGTGCGTTATTGCTATTATAATGGCCATAAACTAAACCCCCCCCCGAGGTGCCTTATTGCTATTATAAACTGGTTACCAATGTATTTAGAACAGTAAAAATAAATATTTTGTCATACCCGTAGTATACGGTCTGATATACAGTACCAAGGCTTTCAGCCAAGCTGCATTCAGGGCTCAAACCACCCAGTTTATAATTATATTTATTCTAGCAGTCAAGCACAGTGGATGAGATAGAAATAAGACCAAACATTAACATCAAAGGACTTAAATGGGATTGTAGTTAGTCTGACCTGGGGTGGAATGACATAGTCCACAGGCTCCCACACCATCTGTCCGGACTCTGCGGTGTTGGTGARRGCCACTCCCTTCAGTTTGGTAATCACAGCACTCTGGATAGATTCCTCCTTGGCCTGGTAGGACTTCTTGCTCAGGAATACATACCTGTGTAGACCAGGAGGACAATATAGCTATCTCAATGAGGATCAAAYAAATCTGCTTGAGCTTAGAAAATGTGGAGGTTACTAGGGGTTAAAAATATTGATTGTAATATATTTTACATGTTACGTTTATGTGAACTAACAAATATATGGACTAGATTGTATTTTATTAATAACATTTAATATGCCCTTAGATCATTATAAGGGCATACATCTTGAAAATGTGGAAATTAATTTGTTGAGTTCCTTACCCAACAAGGTATCCAATGATGGATAATTGTATAACTCTGTACAAAGTGCCGACTCTCTTGCTTTCTGCAATGATGAATTTTCCAGTCTTGTAGTTAAGACAGGAAAGAACATTTGAAATAATTTTGCTTTTACAGCTATTGGAAGCCATTCCCCGGCCGTGATACTGTAAATTTGAAGACAACAGTCGGTTATACAGCCACTGCAACCCTTGAACCRACAGAAGCCATCACAGTCCAGTACTTGTTCATGGGTGCCAAAATGATCAGAGAAAAATGAACTACATTGGGAAACGTTCTGATGTTGATTTCATAGTATTTTCAGTGTGCTAGTGTAACACTCATTATATTGAAAATATACATTAAAACTCACAAAAAAATATATYGTGAAATGAGATCATAGTTTAGTTTCTTACCCTGGTCTCCGAGATTATTTAAATCTGGAATCAAATTAAAATCTTGTCTCTACCCATCAGCTTTCATACTAAAAACAATGTAATGATGACATCATTTCCTTAGGTCATATATCTATTCAGCCAATGAGTTTCAAGGGGCATGGCTTTTAAATCTTCTGAAGAGACAGCTTGTGATGGGGGGAGGGAATTAACAGCACACTGTAGAGCAGCATGATTTAAAAGAAATGAGTGGCAGATGTAAGAAACAAGAAACAAGTCACAGGATGTAGAGGTTCACATGTGCAAGTTGTCGCAAKATTTTTCCACAGCCTATGATGTTCTGTACAAAACAACAGTACACAGTACACTTTCTGTCCAAAAATGATGCAGAAAAATMAATCAATGCTTTTGTCACTTRTAGGTTAGACTACTGCAATGCTCTACTTRCCGGCTACCCGGATAAAGCACTAAATAAACTTCAGTTAGTGCTAAACACGGCTGCTAGAATCTTGACTAGAATCCAAAAATGTGATCATATTACTCCAGTGCTAGCCTRTCTACACTGGCTTCCTGTTAAGGCAAGGGCTGATTTCAAGYTTTTACTGCTAACCTACAAAGCATTACATGGGCTTGCTCCTACCAATCTTTCCAATTTGGTCCTGCCGTACATACCTACACGTACGCTACGGTCACAAGACGCAGGCCTCCTAACTGTCCCTAGAATTTCTAAGCAAACAGCTAGAGGCAGGACTTTCTRCTATAGAGCTCCATTTTTATGGAATGGTCTGCCTACCGATGTGAGAGACGCAGACTCGGTCTCAACCTTTAAGTCTTTATTGAAGACTCAACTCTTCAGTAGGTCCTATGATTGAGTGTAGTCTGGCCCAGGAGTGTGAAGGTGAACGGAAAGGCACTGGAGCAAAGAACCGCCCTTGCTGTCTGCCTGGCCGGTTCCCCTCTCTCCACTGGGATTCTCTGCCTCTAACCCTATTACAGGGGCTGAGTCACTGGCTTACTGGTGCTCTTCCATGCCGTCCCTAGGAGGGGTGCGTCACTTGAGTGGGTTGAGTCACTGACGTGATCTTCCTGTCTGGGTTGGCGCCCCCCCTTGGGTTGTGTTGTGGCGGAGATCTTTGTGGGCTATACTCGGCCTTGTCTCAGGATGGTAAGTTGGAGGTTGAAGATATCCCTCTAGTGGTGTGGGGGCTGTGCTTTGGCAAAGTGGGTGGGGTTATATCCTGCCTGTTGGGCCCTGRCCGGGGGTATCGTCGGATGYGGCCACAGTGTCTCCTGACCCCTCCTGTCTCAGCCTCCAGTATATATGCTGCAGTAGTTTATGTGTCGGTGGGCTAGGGTCAGTCTGTTATATCTGGAGTATTTCTCCTGTCTTATCCAGTGTCCTGTGTGAATTTAAGTATGCTCTCTCTAATTCTCTCTCTCTTTCTCTCTTTCTCTCTTTCTTTCTTTCTTTCTCTCTTTCTCTTTTTGAGGACCTGAGCCCTAGGACCATGCCCCAGGACTACCTGGCCCGATGACTCCTTGCTGTCCCCAGTCCACCTGGCCGTGCTGCTCCAGTTCCAACTCTTCTGCCTGCGGCTATGGAACCCTGACCTGTTCACCGGACGTGCTACCTGTCCCAGACCTGCTGTTTTCAACTCTCTAGAGACAGCAGGAGCGGTAGAGATACTCTGAATGATCGGCTATGAAAAGCCAACTGACATTTACTCCTGAGGTGCCCACCTGTTGCACCCTCGACAACCACTGTGATTATTATTATTTGACCCTGCTGGTCATCTATGAACATTTGAACATCTTGGCCATGTTCTGTTATAATCTCCACCCAGCATAGCCAGAAGAGGACTGGCCAGCCCTCATAGCCTGGTTCCTCTCTAGGTTTCTTCCTAGGTTCTGGCCTTTCTAGGGAGTTTTTCCTAGCCACCGTGCTTCTACACCTGCATTGCTTGCTGTTTTAGGCTGGGTTTCTGTACAGCACTTTGAGATATCAGCTGATGTAAGAAGGGCTTTATGAATACATTTGATTTGATTTGATACACATTGGAATGTAACTGATTTCCACTTTTYCATGAGACCAACGTTTTGAAAGGCAGGGATGCTTTTGTTGTTGGTTTTAGAGATGTTTTTTTAGATAAAATCCCAAAACATTCTCTTTTGCTCAGAGTATTATTGATGACCTCCCCTGTCTGATATCTTGACTTTCTCTATGCCACAAAATCTAAAGGTAGAAATGTCATGTTTTTGGTCATTAAAATGTACTGCGACTGGATAATCCCTGTCCTTTCTCCTGATTGAACTTTCATGTTCACTAATTCTCTGTTTGAGAAAACCAGGTCACATTACAGTAGATTTCGAGAGTGTCACGCTCTGACCATAGTAAGCTGTTTATTCTCTGTGTTGGTTGGGTCATTTTGAAGAATATTAACAATGAAAATTAAAGTCTATTTTTCAGTAAAAGCCTGAAGTGGTCTAGATATATTGACAAAATTATTTGCATATGGGGAGGAACAGGAGAAGAGCTATCAGACATTATGGGGGGAATTAACAGCACACTGTAGAGCAGCGTGATTTAAAAGAAATGAGTGGCAGATGTAAGAAACAAGAAGTCACAGGATGTAAAGGTTCACAGGTGCAAGTTGTTGCACCATTTTTCCACAGCCCATGTTGTTCTGTACAAAACAACAGTACACACTGGAATGTAACTGATTTCCACTTTTGCATGAGACCAACGTTTTGAAAGGCAGGGATGCTTTTGTTGTTGGTTTTAGAGATTAAATGGAGGGGAAACATGTGTCAGAACAGTAAGCCTATGTGTGGTTTTCAATCTGAGGCATAGATGTCAAAGCTGTCAACGGTTTGCAAGATGTCAAAAGTTTGAAGTAAAGTATGTAACTTCACTCCACCACAAGGTTTCCTGTCAGGTAGGTTATTTCCGTTTTGAATATAGTGAAGAAAAGCCTTACTCTAACTAACCACCCTCTATGTTCTCACTCATCAGGCTCAAAATAAAAAAATACACTTTAGCAGCAGCTCAGACTTTATTTAACATTTTACAAAGCATGTTGAAATTTATAACAGGAAAATCATGTTTCACTTTACAGATTATTTTTTTTAATTGAAATTTTTATTTAGTTTCTTTGGAGCAAACATTTTAAAACAAAATGCTGAGGCAATTCACACTATGTAACATAATATAACAGTAGACATATGAGTAATATTTTATAGTAAACCTTACAGTGTAAGTCAATTATCTCCATATGTAGAAATATACAATATGTAAAAAATAATTACCAATTCAAAAACAGAGTGGCTCATGATCACATGGTTTGTTATATTTCAAAGTTCTCATAATACAAATTCAAAAGACACTCGCAAATCTGAGATATTTTGTTGCAGGTGCATGGTAACAGTTGAATAACATGAGAAAAAATAATTAACCTGCACACTGCTCTTGCTATTATGATGCTCTATATTTAAGCAATATGGCATGAGGGGTGTGGTAATAGGCCAATAAACCACGGCTAGGTGTTTCTTATGCATGAACGTTAACGTGCATAAGAACAGCCCTTAGCGGTGGAAGTGCCTTATTGCTATTATAAATTGGTTACGAACGCTATTAGAGCAGTAAAAATAAATGTCTACCAKGACTTTCAGCCAATCAGCATTCAGAGCTCAAACCACCCAGTTTATGTAAGGCCTTCGTCAGAATTTTTGTGAGTGTTTATAATTTGCACCAAATATAACAATGTATAAGTATTCTAATAAAGTGTGTACATAAAACGCATAAAAACAAGTTTGTAAAACCACAATGAGGATTTCCACTTTGCATGAGACCAACGTTTTGAAAGGCAGGGATGCTTTTGTTYTTGGTTTTAGAGATGWTTTTTTAGATYAAATCCCKAAACATTCTCTTTTGCTCAGAGTATTATTTATGTCACCTCCCCTTTCTGATATCTTGACTTTCTCTATGCCACAAAATCTAAAGGTAGAAATGTCATGTTTTTGGTCGTTAAAATGTACTGCGACTGGATAATCCCTGTCCTTTCTCCTYATTGAACTTTCATATTCGCTAATTCTCTGTTTGAGAGAACCAGGTCACATTACAGTAGATGTCGAGAGTCTATATAACAGCATTCCCCATATGGGGGCTGTCAGCCCTATCTCACAATTTGAGAAACCGAGATACTAACAAATACCCACTTAAAAACTTGCTGAATATGTTTTGACGTGTAACTATTTCAGGTTTGATGATGAATACTACCTCCAAGCGAATGGAACATCAATGGGCTCCACATTCGCTCCAAGCTATGCTAACTTTTATGTGGGTCATTTTGAAGAACATTAACAATGAAAATTAAAGTCTATTTTTCAATAAAATCCTGAAGTAGTATCGATATATTGACAAACAAAAATTGCAAATGGGGAGGAACGGGAGAAGAGCTGTTAGCCATTATGGCAATACTTAATGACATTGACCCCAATCTCAAATTCACTATTGAATGTGTCACTAAATTTGTACATAAACTTATACATGTGGATTAAGAAATCAAATGGAACCCTGTTTACAACTCTGTACAGAAAAGAAATGGACAGAAATACTCTATTACAGAGGGACAGCTTCCACCCCGAGCCATTAAAAAGAGGACTTCCAATAAGCCAGTTTTTTAAACTGCGCCATATATGCCACTCCACAGAGGACTATTTAGAAAAAGCAATGGWGATGCGCAATAGGTTTCTAAGAAGAGGCTAACACGAGAATAACTCCTAAAAAAAAAACACTAGAGCTAAAGTACACTCTGTAATGTTCACCACCYCATGTTTTTTGATTGATTTAACCTTTATTTAAGTAGGCAAGTCAGTTAAAAGTGAGAATGTTGTTCATTGACTACAGCTCAGCGTTCAGCACCACAGTGCCCACAAAGCTCATCACTAAGCTAAGGACCCTGGGACTAAACACCTCCCTTTGCAACTGGATCCTGGACTTCCTGACGGGCCGCTCCAGGTGGTAAGGGTAGGCAACAACACGTCTGCTACGCTGATCCTCAACACTGGGGCCCCTCAGGGGTGTGTACTTAGTCTTCAGTCACCCAAGTCAAAGACCTTTTTCTCTACTACCGCACGGCAAGCGGTACCAGAGCGTCAAGTCTAGGATCAAAAGGCTCCTCTACCCCCAAGTCATAAGACTGCTGAAAAATTAATAAAATGGCCACTGGATTATTTACATGACACCCCCCATTTGTTTTTTTATAATGCTGCTACTTGCTGTTTACTATCTATGCATAGTCATCTCACCCCTACCTACATGTACAAATTACCTCGACTAACCTGTACCCTGCACATTGACTCAGTACCGGTACCCCCTGTATATTGCCTAGTTATTTTTATTTTATTGTGTCACTTTTTATTATTTTTTACTTTAGTTTATTTGGTAAATATWTTCTTAACTCTTTCTTGAACTGCACTGTTGGTTAAGGGCTTGTAAGTAAGCATTTCATGGTAAGGTCTACACTTGTTGTATTCGGATGCATTTGACAAACAAAGTTTGATTTGATTTGATTTAAGAACAAATTCTTATTTACAATGACGGCCTACCCCYGCCAAACCCTAACCCGGACGACACTGTGCCAATTGTGCTCTGCCCTATGGGACTCCCAATCACGGCTGTGTGTGATACAGCCTGGAATATACTTTGAATTCGCGCAAAGTGGGAGATGCTGTCAAGAAACACTTTCATGTTTATCATCGGACCCAGTTTTGCCAGCTGAATTTAAGAACCCACCCCTTATTGTATACAGGAGAGGTCGCAATTTACCCTACAAAATTGGTCCATGACAACTGCCAATTTACCCCTCTTCCGATTGGTAACTACTGGTCTGGATAAATCAATCAGATTTTTATTTTCACTCAATCTCTGTTTGGGTATTGGTTAGCCTACAATTAGGGTGTAGGAATATTAGGATTATTTTGCTCATCACTCGCAGTCACTTAGTAGCCTAGACCTACTCCCGACCGGTTATGTTGTACAGGGCCATAATAGGCTACTATGAAATACCATTTTGTTTTTCTTGGAATAGTAACACCATAATATTATTCAATTTAATTAAGCACATTTTCTAACAGTATAAACAGCACAACAAATACTATAATAATTTCAAAACMAATTATAATTACACTAGCAAAAAACGGTTTTAACGTATCTAGTACAGACAATATTAAAAACAGCAAAATGCATTTGTGAATTGAATCACTTTAGCCGACATGTTGCGGTTTATTCATTGGAACTTTAAATGTATTAATGGATGTTTGAGAGGCATGTCACTTTTCCCATTTCTTTGCATAGCCCAACAAATGCAGTGTTTTCTAACCACATCTGGATGGATCCATAACGAATTACTATGGGAAAAAATATCACTGGATTACAGAAATATTGGAATAAAGTAGACTAATGACGGCAACAAATTGTTGCTTACTGAAACACCCAAAGTCATCCAATTGTTATGATAGGATTTGAAGCAATAGCCTACCCGCATGTGGTCAACTATTTCAGCACTGTTCACGCTGCTTTGAGACAAGCATGGGGACTGGTTTTGATAAATCAATCAGATTTTTATTTTAGCTGAATCTCCATTTCGTATTGGTTAGCCTACAATTTGGATGTGTAAATGTTAGAACTATACATTTGTCCGATTCACAACAACATTTTCTTTGCGGTCTGTAACGGTAACTTTGAGTCTGGTGGAAAAGATAAGTCTCTTCATTTTTTGCTGTGCCATGTAGGCCTGTATGCCTGTCAACGGCAGGCATACAGACCTACATGTACCACAATGCAAACTCCACAATGATCAATTATGTTCAACAATGATCACCACAATGATCATATTCCACAATGTAAACACACAATGATCAGTTAAGAAACATTTAAGAGTAATACACGTGCTTAAATTAAACAAATAAGTTATGAAATATTCAAACAATAAATGAACAATTTTGAAATGAAATTAAATCATACATGGTCATGAAGACTAAAATTGTAACTTGAAAGTAGGACAAAAGTAACACATACAATTAAAGTACTGTAGATTATAAAAGAGGTTAACAGCAATTACTAAAAACAGCAAACTATGTATGCTAAATTACAAAATATACAGTGATAAAAAAATTATGTTAATTAAAAGAAAATTGATAAAACAAACTACCCTGCAGTGAATAACACATGAATAGGTCTACAGAGGAAGCCTATATGCTGTCACTCATGAGGTAGAGTTGAATTTCATAAGGAGTTAGCAAGAGAGCAGAAACAGAATGGCACTCAAGTTATCAGCACTCTCATAACGGAACCCGTAAACATCCGGTTTTCAGGGGAAACGGAAGCGAGCCCACTTTTGAACGTGCGCCTCGCTGTTTACCGTCCCCGGTGAAACATATAGCAGATGCCTATAGATAGTGCCTGTCTTTCCTCGAGATGAAGTTCTTGCCACAAAGTCGACAGAGACCACATACCAATTTTGTTGGTGTGATCTTTGTCGGAGATTTCATTATCGCTAGATAACGCTAGCTAATATCTGGCTAGCAGCAAGCTGTGGCACGTGCTATCTTACTCTCAGAATTGTTTTCCATCCGGAATATTAACAAGGCAACACTTCATTTTAATTCCTCCACATTTACTGCACACTTAGAAAAAAAGGTGCAAGCTTAAACCTAACAGGGAACCCTCTTACAACCCTTTGAATAATCCTTTTTTGTTCTACATGGAACCCAAAAGGGTTCTGCCCGGAACCAAAAAAGATTCTACCTGGATTCAAAATGAGTGTGGTTTTGTTGAACAGTGCAGAAGAGAACCACTCTGACAGTTTATCTCTCTCCTCATGACCAGAATGTGTGGGATCCCGCTCAGGCGTTTCTTTTACGCCGGCTTCTTTAGGTATGGCTAAGAGAGCTGCTGTCATGATTAAACCACAGGGGATAGGTCAGTGAGCTGCTGTCATAATTAAACATCCGGTGATAGGTCAGTGAGCTGCTGCCATGGTGTTAAACCTCAGGTGATTGGTCAGTGAGCTGCTGCTCTTCTGGGGTTTGTTTTGTATCCTCTGTAGTACCGTTATAGTGTTTTGTGATGTTAGGGGGGTTGCTGTCTTTCCTGTAAAAAGTGAAAGAACATGACATTTTATAACAAGTCTCTCTTGCTTTGTCTGCTCTTTTCAATATTATGTATATCTCTGATAAGCTACCCAGGAAAGGGCTGAAAGTAGCCCATATTAATATATGTAGCCTTAGAAATAAGGTTCATGAAATCAATAACTTGCTAACATCAGATAACATTCATATATTAGCCATTTCTGTGACTCACTTAGATAATTCATTTGATGATACATCAGTAGCAATACAAGGATACAACATTTCTAGAAGAGACAGAAATGCTTATGTGGGAGGTGTTGCTGTATTTATTCAGAGCCATATCCCTGTAATGCTTAGAGAAGATCTTATGTCAAGTGTTATTGAAGTGTTGTGGTTGCAGGTTCACTTGGCACATCTAAAGCCTTTTTTTTTGGACTGTTGCTATAGGCCACCAAGTGCTAACAGTTAGTATCTAAATAATATGTGTGAAATGCTTAATAGTGTATGTGATGTAAACAGAGAGGTCTACTTTCTTGGGGACCTGAATATTGACTGGTTTTCATCAAGCTGTACGCTCAAGAGGAAGCTTCTTACTGTAACCAGTGCCTGTAATCTGGTACAGGTTATTAATCAACCTACCAGGGTGTTTACAAACACTACAGGAACAAGATCATCCACACGTATCGATCACATTTTTACTATTGCTGTAGAACTTTGTTCTAAAGCTATATCTGTACCCATTAGATGCAGTGATCACAATATAGTGGTTATATACAAGTAAGCTAAAGTTCCAACAGCTGGGTCTAAAATAGTGTATAAGAGATCATACAAAAGATTTTGCTGTGACTCTTTATGTGGATGATGTTAAAAKATATTTGTTGGTCTGATGTGATTAATGAAGAGCATCCAGACACTGCACTTGAGGAATTTATGAAATTGCTTCTTCCAATTATTGATAAACATGCACCTGTTAAGAAACTGACTGTTAGAACTGTTAAGGCTCCATGGATTGATGAGGAATTGAAAAACTGTATGGTTGAAAGAGATGGGGCAAAAGGAGTGGCTAATAAGTCTGTCTGCACATCTGACTGGCTTACTTACTGCAGTGAGCAATTATATTAATGCATAAAAAAAACAAATAATGAATGAAAGCAGTGCAAGTATGATTTTTGTAAAGTTAGTGTGGGAGAGGTGGAAAAATGATTGTTAGCAAAAATGATTGGTAGCTGACTCTATAGCCACTCCGATCTGTCATGTTTTTCATCTGAGCCTAGAGGAAAGTCTATGTCCTCAGGTCTGGAGGGAAGCCAAAGTAATTCCTCTACCCAAGAGTGGTAAAGCGGCCTTTACTGGTTCTAACAGCAGACCTATAAGCTTGTTGCCAGCTCTTAGCAAACTATTGGAAAAAATTGTGTTTGACCAAGTACAATGCTATTTCTCTGTAAATAAATGAACAACAGACGTTCAGCATGGTTATAGAGAAGGGTACTCAACATGTACTGCACTGACACAAATGACTGATGATTGGTTGAAAGAAATTGATAAATGGAAGATTGTGGGAGCTGTACTGTTAGATTTCAGTGCAGCCTTTGATATTATTGACCATAACCTGTTGTTGATAAAACGTATGCATTATGGCTTTTCAACCTCTGCCATATCGTAGATTCAGAGCTATCTATCTAATAGAACTCAAAGGGTTTTCTTTAATGGAAGTGTCTCTAATGTCAAACATGTAAAGTGTGGTGTACCGCAGGGCAGCTCTCTAGGCCCTCTACTCTTCTATTTTTACCAATGACCTGCCACTGGCATTAAACAAAGCATGTGTGTCCATGTATGCTGATGATTCAACCATATACACATCAGCAACCACAGCTAATGAAGTCACTGAAACCCTTAACAAAGAGTTGCAGTCTGTTTTGGAATGGGTGGCCAGTAATGAACTAGTCCTGAACACCTCTAAAACTAAGAGCATTGTATTTGGTACAAATCATTCATTATTAAGTACTAGAACTCAGCTGAATCTGGTAATGAATGCTGTGTCTGTTGAACAAGTTGAGGAGACTAAATTACTTGGCGTTACCTTAGACTGTAAACTGTCATAGTCAAAACATATAGATTCAATGGTTGTAAAGATGGAGAGAGGTCTAGCCATAATAAAGAGATGCTCTGCTTTTTTGACACCACACTCCAAAAGTAAGTTCTGCAGGCTCTAGTTTTGTCTAATCTTGATTATTGTCCAGTCGTGTGATCCAGTGCTGCAAGGAAAGACCTAGTGAAGCTGTAGCTGGCCCAGAACACAGCGGCACGTTTTGCTCTTAATTGTAATCAGAGGGCTGATATAAATACTATGCTCGCCAGTCTCTCTTGGCTAAGATTTGAGGAGAGACTGACTGCATCACTTCTTCTTTTTATAAGAAACATTCATGTGTTGAAAATCCCAAAATGTTTGCATAGTCAAATTACACACAGCTCTGACACACACACTTATCCCACCAGACATGCCACCAGGGGTCTTTTCATAGTCCCCAAATCCAGAACAGATTCAAGAAAACGTATAGTATTATATAGAGCCCTTATTGCATGGAACTTCCTTCCATCTCATATTGCTCAAATAAACAGCAATCCTGGCTTCAAAAAACAGCACAACACCTCTCCCCTATTTGACCTAGATAGTTTGTGTGAATGGTTTGATATGTAGGCTACATGTGCCTTTTTAAYATTGTATGTAGTTCTGTCCTTGAGCTCTTCTTGTCTAATGATGTTCTGTATTATGTCATTCTGTATTATGTTTCATGTTTTGTGTGGACCCCAGGAAGAGTAGCTGCTGCTTTTGCAACAGCTAATGGGGATCCTAATAAATACCAAATACCAAATACAAAACGTTCCAGTCTGTCGTAGAAAATAGAAGAAATTAACAATAAGGGAATCCAAACATCAGGAAACAAAATATATCCATTTCCAATTTTGGTAAAAGTGCAGGGAATTGACTTAATTAAGCATTTATAGTTTTATTGGTAAGGGTTATTGGATTTCCTCTGTCCTGGTAATACATTTTGAAACAAAACCTATTCCCTGTTAAATAGAACCATTGAAATGTTGAACATGTAGAGATTTGTTTTTAAACTTAATTAAGGCTATAATTTATTGTACTCCCAATGGAGTTTTTGTGGATATACCAAACGTTGACGTTCTAAACCAATTTGTGAATTGGCCAAATGGAAAATGTTGGTGTTTTCCTGTCTATGCCATCTCAGGCGCCAGACTTATTATGGACAAAGAGCTCCATCTACAGTGGACTGATGGACAGTGCCAGGCCAATTATAGTGAAAGTTATAATCAGAAAGAAACCTAGTATCGAGAGCTACCTTGGAAAGTTAGCTCCCTCCAAAGTTTATATTTTCCCTTCTGAAATTGGCCGATGTATTTCATAATTACACGTTAATCTTAAAATAGAGAGTAACATTGTTAGGGTAGACTACAGCGAAAACTATGGCTTCTAATAAGGAGAAAATGATCATGTTTGGTTTGTTTTGTTTTCTAAACCTTACGATACGTGACAAAGACAATGATAAAGAGAGTTGATGTAAAATCCAATGAGTGGTGACCGTATGTGAATGGTAATATGTTGTTAGTGGTTTTTGGATAGCACTCTAATAATGCCATATTTTAGTAAATTGAAGAAGCTGAGGTTTCAATACAAGGTTAAATGATGAATAGAGGGATTGAGCCTTCAGACTGACAAAATAGATAACCCATGAGTGAAAGTGAATAGTACTCACTGAACTCAAACAGGCTGTAAAGGACAAAATGTGACATTTGGAGCAGAGGTATGAATAGTCCTAATATATTTGTTAAACAACAGGTTTATATTTTGACTAAATCAATGCAACAGGTTAAAATGATAAGATGGGTGTCAGGGCTCTGGGGATCGTTTACTTCAGAAGGTCTTTGTTCTGCTCAACGGGACACTATCATCTGATGTGTTTTACATTTATCCTACGGTTTGCAAGCACCCACACACAACACACCTATTATGAATATTTGTTAGTGGTGTTAATACCATGTTTGATTTATTGTGTGGGTCTTTCATTTGGTTTTAGTTGGTTTTTCACGGGTTAGAGAGGCTGTACATTTTGGGACGTTTTTATTTTTGAGTTTTTTGAGTTTTAATTGAACAAAAATTATTTTGATAAGAAATGTACTGGGGGAAAAACTATGTAAACCTGGTATACAAAATCTAAGATTTTTTTTWAAATAATTAGTCTGAGGTACAGGGAAAGGAAAGGGAAAGAAACACTCATTTAAAGAGGTTGAATGACCTCTGCCCTGACTTTCTAGTGTGGTTTGATCACCCTCTCATGCGAGAGACATTGGGTGATGATGTGAAGGTCATATGTAATACTGATTTTACAGGTAATATGTAAGGCGCTGCCCTTGAATGAGGGAAGGCTATCTCTAGTCCATTTTACTATTATCTTATGGGATACAATGCTTTCTTTATGGAGTTATTAAAGGTAGTAATTCTAATTCGGTTTGTTATTTTTTATTATTTTTATTTAACCAGCAGTGTTGTTGTTGTTTTTACACATTACCCACGATGTGAGTCATGTGTCAAAAGGGGGGATTACCAGTCCCCTGAGGCTGTTTGGTTTAATATGCAAATTGATTTTGTTCACATGCCTGCCTGTAAAAGGAAGAAGTGTATCAAATGATACATGCAGAAGTGTATGGCTGTTTGTATTGTTTGTTTTGTTTCTGTCTTGCTTTAATATAAATCTCACCAGATTGGGTCTGCTGGATGGTCGAGATTTCTCCCTAAGAATTAGCTGTCTACCTCTCTGACCCTGTAACTCTGTGGTGAGGTCGTCAATATGATGGGGGAGTATAAACCAATTTGGAAAAATTATTTAAACTACGTATTGTTATTCTCTTTGACATGTGTCTTAGATGTTTGTATTAAGAATATTGGTGGAAGTAATAATTTGTCATACAGTAAATAATTTGTCTGGATTTCTTGAATCAGGAATGCCCTAAACTAAACTGTTGTTCTGGTCTGTCCTCTCGAGGTTATGGCGAAGGTGACCACAGGTGGTGTCTATATGCATAGAAGGGATAATTTGGTGATAAAATGTGATTTTTCCTCAGACTTTGAAATTGGGACATTATCATGGGCCATCCCCCATTGGGAAGACGAACTGTGAAGCTATCTGAAGAAGAAAATGAAGAGACACCAGAAGATTGAGTGCCGGGGATGGAGGGGGTTGGTCAACTGTGCCCGTAATTGATCAGGACTTGATACCCCAAATAAACAATTTTGGACACGCTGATTATGGAAGTCTACACACTGCAAAATGTATAGTAATTTAGACTAAGAATGCATTGAGATACTGATGAGCCGTGATGACCGTGATGAGAAAGTTAATGCTGGAATTATGGATAATTATACTGTGTGTTAATGTGAATGTACATTCTGCTAGTGCCGATGTGTGCTAAGTTGAGGGCTTTAACTTTTAGTGATAGAACGCGGTAGGGGATTTTGAGTAGACCTTACTGGGTCCCCCGTCAAGAGTAACACAAGTCATATCACTCGAGTTCTTATATCATCCGGCAAACAGATGATTCACAGGTCCGCCGGACTGACCTGGGTTGTTTATTCCTGCCCTTAATTCGGAGAATTGCCTTTTAGTGTTTATTGTTTCGGGATCTTAGATAATATTAATCAGACTTAGAGAACCTCCTTCTAGTGATACCTTTACCAGGCATCTTTGGTTCCCTAAGAGTAGACTCTTCAGCTCGACATTGCTCTATAGGGTTTCCAAAGACTATATGTATCTAGACATAAATAATAAACTCGGTTGTAAATCGATTTACGAATTAATGCCTATTTACCTCTTATAGAGTAGACTCTTCATCTCGCCATTGCTCTATAGGGTTCCCATTTTTTCCTTGTATCTAGACACACGATTTACGATTTAATGCCTATTTACCTTTTATAGAGTAGACTCTTCCCCTCGCCATTGCTCTATAGGGTTCCCAGTTATTCTTGTATCTAGACACACGATTTACTATTTAATGCCTATACCCGTCGGTTCGAGAACAATACCCTCCATAACGCCACCTGCGCTATTCATCCACTCCAACTTGGTGGATATATTTAGCGCGAGGAGTGTATGTGGTACTTGACTCAGTATGTCTCATTCATAAATCAGAAGTCAAGAGATGCAATTGCTCTAGAGTATGAAAGCCAGATATGACCTTTTAGGTTGATGATAGTTTGAAGTACTACGAGTTCAGTGATAAGTCAAGTAGCACTACCACACCTTTTTTTGGAAAGCATGCTTCTTATATACTCTCTTGGGGACCAAGTCGGCCTTAACGCTCGGTTACATTTCTATTCTTGTCAGCGAATGCGGCAAGCTTTCTCTGTGAATATATTACCAGCGACTATGCCTATGCGTTCTCTAAGTTTAAACCTTGCATCAATTTAACCCAAACAAACTCTACTGTTGGTCTGACTTCCACCTGGTTGATTGATGGCTCGCCTTCTGCCTCTGCTGGGGGTGGTGATTGGATGCAAGATATCCTATCCAACCAGTCGTTTGTCCCCCACCCAAGTGCCCCCCACCCAAGTGGCGGATCCAGTAAGGGAGGTGTCATCAGAGTCTTTTTTTGTGTTTCCGCGTCAAACCAACATGAATCACTGAGCAATGTCATTTTAAATTTGGGTTGGATAATTGGGTTTTAATTATGATTTGGAAACTGAATGATTTTTTGTAACTGACTAATTGACTTGAGGAATGTTTTTGACTATATAAGTAGGGATCAATTCATGTGTTATGGGTTAGATTAAATGATTTATGTGTAAATGTATTTGTGGAGAAGATGGTCATCGTGGAAGGAGAGCCCTGCTGGGCCATGGTCGGGTCCGTTGTGTACTGATGAAGCACGTACTCCTGTTTGATTCACCTATGTTGTTAACTATTTGTTTTAATGCTGCTTTAGCATGATTTTTCTTAAGTTGAGACATGAGTCTCAAAAGCGGGGAGTGTAAAGGGGAAAATCCTGTATCAGTTCTTTAAGGTTGTATAGCAGACAATGTAATGAAGAATTACTTTCATTGTTTTTAATGTTGAACTTTGTTATGCACGTGGCTGTATGAGCCTTAAACCTGTACATTTCCACTGTCTGTTTGAAGGTCTTGTAAGAAGAAGCTGGTATTTTACCACTCTGCCTATGTTTAACATGGTCACACGGCATAAGACAAAGAGCCTCTGAGAGTGATCACAGTGTCTCAGTCCATGCTGTTCTTCTCATATATTTCAAGGGCACAGTTGTGTTGAGATATGAGGTGAACAAAGGCTGGCTTGAACAGAGAGGGTAACAGAACTAACGGTATCCCTTGTTTGTGCAATGAGTCAATACACATAGCCACAAGAAGAAAACAAGGTAGCTTATGATTGTTTGAAGAAATGACGGTCTCTCCTTATTGGTTAGAATTTCCACAACATGGGTAAATTGGTGAAAGACTCTGCCTACCTGTCTGTCTGTCTGAGTCTTTCATCAATTTACCCAATGTAGCTTTATCACCAACTTTTTGCCTTGAATGCAATGTATTGACTTATCTGTGTGTCAATCTACTTAACACATATACACCTCCACCTCTCTCCCACCTCCACAGACAGGATAGTGACGCATAGGTATACATCAGGGTATTGATGCATAAGTGATGATGGTGATGAAACTGCAAAGGGTAAATTTAGGAAAAACTCTAACTCTGTGAGTGGATAAGTCTGACTGTTAAAATGTACTGCAACTGGATCATCCTTGTCGTTTCTCCTGATTGAACTTTTATGTTCACTAATTCTCTGGTTGAGAGAACGGGAGGTTTTACCTACATAACAGAGCCCACATGGACATTTTATCATGTAGATAACATGGGTGGTGGAGCACGTAATATTGTCATTTATTTGGAACCGTTTTCCTGTATGTGGGTGGCAGAAATATTCACACTTCATCATTTGTTGCACTTGCGCAACCTCTGCATTCATACAGTGGTCCTTCCTTTAAAAGTTGTGCCATACTGCAGCACAGTTTGCGGCGTGCTGAGTAATTATGTTAGCGTGCACAACGTCATATTATTTTACTGTCAGCCATTGTTGCCATCAACGCTAGTTTGATCACCAGAGGACATCTTTGAGAAGCTAAGTTATTGAAATGACATGGAGCTGTAGGCCTAAAAGTCCTGTTTACTCTAACTGTTTTAGTGTCATTTACTTATTGGCATAAAGGCCTACTGCAATATTGTGCATATCATCACACAGCATACAAGTCATCCATCTCGTTAAATACAGTCAAGCACTTTAATTATAAAATGAAACAAAGGGAGCCTTGAATGATTAAACAATGAATAAACTGCAACATGGTCGGCTAAAGCGATTGAATTCACGAATGCATTTGACTTTTTAATATTGGCAGTACTAGAGCTTAAATAAATGTTTGTTTTTTCTTGCTCTGTACCCAATGATTTATGAAAACTAGGTTGATGTCCTCATTGTGGTTTTACAGACTTGTTCTTTGCGTTTTATGTACACACTTCATTAGAATACATATGAAATGCACATTGTTATATTTGGTAAACACTTGCTTATTTTCCCTCAACTCCAACTCCATTCGATGCATTGAACGGATGTGGGTGGAGCAATGTCTACATAAGGGTGCAAATTATAAACACTCACAGCAGCTCTGATGAAGGCCAAGAGGCCGATACGTAAAGGTTATTATATTTTTTTGTACAACACTGAACAAAAATATAAAAGCAACATGCAACAATTTAAAAGATTTTACTGAGTTACAGTTCATATAAGGAAATCAGTCAATTGAAATAAAATTCATTGGGCCCTAATCTATGGATTTCACAAGACTGGGAATAGAGATATGCATCTGTTGGTCACAGATACCTTAAAAAAAAGGTAGGGGCGTGGATCAGAAAACCAGTCTGGTGTGACCACCATTTGCCTCATGCAGCTTGGCATCTCCTTCGCAGAGTTGATCAGGCTGTTGATTGTGGTCTGTGGAATCTTCTCCCACTCCTCTTCAATTGTTTTGTGAAGTTGCTGGATATTGGCAGGAACTGGAACAAACTCTTGTACATGTCGATTCAGACCATCCCAAACATGCTCAATGCTTCTTGATATGCTGTCAGGTGGATGGATTATTTTGACAAAGGAGAAATGCWAAGAAATTTGTGCACAACATTTGAGAGAAAAAGTTTTTGTGCGTATAGAACATTTCTGGGATCTTTTATTTCAGCTCATGACATATGGGACCAACACTTTAAATGATGCATTTATATTTTTGTTCAGTATAATATGACCCTATGGAAAGGAGAGACTCTCCCAAAAGCAATACTGTTCTCCGTTTTGCTGTACGGCCTCCACAAGTGTCACGGGACTCATCTGAAAGTATCACATAAAAACGAATGGAAGTATGGAGGTCGTTTTTTGCCAACAAAAATAAGGGGTATGTCCAAAAACATCTCCTGAGTTTTTGTATTTTTTATCTCTTTTTTTTCTTTCAGGGATAGATCAGCATTAATATTGCATATAAATTGGAGATTATATCAATGTAATTGTCTGCATCACTTCCAATCCCCCATATATTATTTAGAAAATGTATACAGTATATACACACCCACCCAGTCCAGGGTTCCTCCCCATTCCCACCACTCTCCACACAGCAGAACAACAGTGGAGATATCAAAACCACGAAACACATATGGAATCATGCAGTAAACAAAAAAGTGCCAAACAAATCAAAACTATTCTCCATACTTGAGACTCCTCAAAGCAGCCAACCCCTGCCCCGATGACAGACCCTCACACTCCCGGCATTACCCCAAACAGCCTCATGAGGTAGTCACCTGGAATGCATCTAAATGAACAGATGTGCCCTGTTAAAAGTACATTTTTGGGATGGTATACAGAAGATAGCCCTATTAGGTAAAAGACCAAGTCTATATTATGGCAAGAACAGCTCAAATAAGCAAAGAGAAACGACAGTCCATCATTACTTTAAGACAATGCGAAAAATGTCAAGAACTTTGAAAGTTTCTTCAAGTGCAGTCACAAAAAACATCAAGCGCTATGATGAAACTGGCTCTAATGAGGACCGCCACAGGAAAGGAGACCTAGAGTTACCTCTGCCACAGAGGATAAGTTTATTACAGTTACCAGCCTCAGAAATTGCAGCCCAAATAAATGCTTCACAGAGTTCAAGAAACAGACACATCAACATCAACTGTTCAGAGYAGACTGTGTGAATCAGGCCTTCATGGTCGAATTGCTGCAAAGAAACCACTACTGAAGGACACCAATAAGAAGAAGAGATTTGCTTGGGCCAAGAAACACGAGCAATGGACATTAGACCGGTGGAAACCTGTCCGTTGGTCTGATGAGTCCGAATTTGAGATTTTTGGTTCCAACCGCCGTGCCTTTGTGAGACGTAGAGTAGGTGAACGGATGATCTCCGCATGTGTGGTTCCCACTGTGAAGCATGGAGGAAGAGGGGTGATGGTATGCGGGTGGTTTGCTGATGACACTGTTGGTGATTTATTTAGAATTCAAGGCATACTTAACCACCGTGACTACCACAGCATTCTGCAGCGATACGCCATCCCATCTGGTTTGCGCTTAGTGGGATTATCATTTGTTTTTCATCAGGACAATGACCCAACACACCTCCAGGCTGTGTAAGGGCTATTTGACCAAGAAGGAGAGTGATGGAGTGCTGCATCAGATAACCTGGCCTCCACAATCACCCGACCTCAACCCAATTGAGATGGTTTGGGATGAGTTGGACCACAGTGAAGGAAAAGCAGCCAACAAGTGGTCAACCTATATGGGAACTCCTTCAAGTGTGTTGGAAAAGCATTCCAGGTGAAGCTGGTTGAGAGAATGCCAAGAGTATGCAAAGCTGCCACCAAAGCAAAGGTCGGCCACCCCAAAGAACCCCAAATACAAAACACACTTCGACCCGTTCAACACCCCTCTAGGTCACTACATGATTCCATATGTGTCACCTCACAGTTCCAATGTCCACAATACGTAAAGCTTAATAAATAGCAGTGATACTATAAAGGGCTATGTGCAGGTTATTTTTCTCAAAGTTCTCATAATACAAATCTGAGTAAAATTGAAAAAGTGTGCTATATTTGAAATTAGAAATATTTTATAAAACGTTACAATAGCAAATATTTTAAAACACAGTAGGCTATACGTCAATTATCTGAATACGTAGAAATGTACAATACTCAAAAGAATACAAAATAATATTGAAGAAAATACTCAAAACAAAGCATCTACTGGCTTTGTCATATTTCAAAGTTCTCATTAAATCAGTCAACAATTCAAATTCCTTATGGGTATTTTGGCTGCTAAGGCTAAAGTTCAGTGGAACACCATGCAGATCCATGCAGTTTGATTGTTTATTTATGGTCAAAGTTACACAAGTCTCCAGCTTTCAAAAGGCTCATTTAGCATTTAGCACTAATCTTACTAGCGACAGTGTCACTCATTATCCACTGCTTTATCCTCTTGATGGCGTCGTTTGAAAAAGCCACAATGCAAATTCAAAAAGGAAAGATTAGAACAGTGATGCATTGATACTTTAATCAAATTGATGTACTGTACACACATTGCAGTCAGACATGTGTACAAATACGACTTGAAATCTTTCCAATATTTTGGGTGTTTGATTTAGCCTGTCTTGCGCCTCCGATGCTGGCGGATCCGCGGGATGAGAGGGTTCTTCGTCCCGCACCAGAGCCGTGGGTATTCTAGTTTTCYTATTTCTAGGTTGGTGTGCTTGAAATGGTTCCCAATTAGAGGCAGCTGGTTATCGTTGTCTCTAATTGGGGATCATATTTAAGTAGCATTTTTTCCACCTGTGTTTTATGGGATATTGTTTTGAGTTAGTGCACGTAGCACCTCTGTAGTCACGGTTCGTTTGTTTCATTGTTTCTTTATTTGTTTTGTTCTAAGTTTTCACTTTAATAAATAATGTGGAAGTCAACATCCTCTGCGCCTTGGTCCGATATTTATTCCAGCGAACGTGACAAACAGACAGAGCAAGACAGTTAAACTTTTCCAATAACGTAGGTAAATTAATTAAAAAAAAAATGTAAACTATCTATTCTATTATTTAAATTGGACATCTCTATTATTGAACGTTTAACCCACCGATTCCATCGATCTCAATTCCAGTGCTTCGAATCGATCTTCATCAAATCCCAGAGTAGCATTAGCTGTAATCTTATCAGATTTACCCTGTAATGATTGATGATGGATGGTCACAACAAAGCATTTTGGACGTAAAATCATAAAAAATGGGCAAGGATCTTCACCTCTATATTGCAGAGGAAGTCAATAAAAGTGCATCTACCAACCTGAACTTCTCTGATTGAAGCTTCAGCCTCAACCGTGATTTCCTGTACATCTGTGACTGCACCACTGAATGAGATACTCTCCAAAGGCCTGGAGGAATATCACATATTTACTACTCTAAAGGCAACATGCTCTCATTATGTCAAAATAGTGACATTTAACCATTGTAGATATACACCACATGACTAAAACTATGTGGACACCTGTTTCTCGAACATCTCATTCCAAAATCATGGGAATTAAAATGGAGTTGTTCCCCCCTTTGCTGCTATAACAGCCTCCACTCTTTTAGGAAGGCTTTCCACAAGATYTTGTAACATTGCATTGGGGACTTGCTTCCATTCAGCCACAAGAGCATTAGTGAGGTCGGGCACTGATGTTGGGCGATTAGGCTTGGCTCGCAGTCTGCGTTCCAATTCATCCCAAAGGTGTTCGACGCGGTTCAGGTCAGGGCTCTGTGCAGACCAGTCAAGTTCTTCCACACCAATCTCGACAAACCATTTCTGTATGGACCTCGCTTGGTGCACGGGGGTATTGTCATGCTGAAACAGGAAAGGGCCTTCCCCAAACTGTTGCCACAAAGTTGGAAGCATCGAATCATCTAGAATGTCATTGTATGCTGTAGCGTTAAGATATATTTTCACTGGAACTAAGGAGCCTAGCCAGATCCATGAAAAACACCCCAGACCATTATTCCTCGTCCACCAAACTTTACAGTTGGCACTATACATTTGGGCAGGTAGCGTTCTCCTGGCATCCACCAAACCCAGATTCACCCTTTGAACTACCAGATGGTGAAGAGTGATTCATCACTCCAGAGAACACATTTCCACTGCTCCAGAGTCCAACGGCGCGAGCTTTACACCACTCCAGCCGACGCTTGGTATTGCTTATGGTGATCCATGGCTGCTCGGCCATGGAAACCCATTTCATGAAGCTTCTAAATAACAGTTGTTGTGCTTACGTTGCTTCCAGAGACAGTTTGGAACTCAGTAGTGAGTGTTGCAACCAAGGATAGAAGATATTTACGCGCAACGCGCCTCAGCACTCGGCGGTCTCGTTCTGTGAGCTTGTGTGGCCTACCACTTCGTGGATGAGCTGTTGTTGCTCCTAGATGTTTCCACTTCGCAATAACAGCACTTACAGTTGACCAGGGCAGCTCTAGCAGGGCAGAAATTTGACGAACTGACTTGGCATCCTATGACAGTGCCGTCATAGGTGGTATCCTATGATGGTGCCACGGTGAAAGTCACTGAGATTTTCAGTAAGGCCATTCTACTGCCAGTGTTTGTCTATGGAGATTGCATGGCTTTGTGCTTGATTTTAAGCACCTGTCAGCACCTGTCAGCAACAGGTGTGGCTAAAATAGCTGAATCCACTAATTTGAAGGGGTGTCCACACTTTTGTATATACAGTGCATTTGGAAAGTAGTCAGGCCCCTTGACTTTTCCACATTTTGTTACGTTGCAGCCTTATTCTAAAATGGATTAAATTGTTTTTCCCCCTCATCAATATACAAACACAATACCCAATAATGACAAAGCAAAAACAGTTTTTTGTTTTTTTTTGCAAAAGAAATTACAAAATGAAATGAAATATCACATATACATAAGTATTCAGACCCTTTACTCAGTACTTTGTTGAAGCACCTTTGGCAGCTATTACAGCCTCGAGTCTTCTTGGGTATGTTGCTACAAGCTTGAACATCTGTATTTGGGGAGTTTCTCCCATTCTTCTCTGCAAATCCTCTCAAGCTCTGTCAGGTTGGATGGGGAGCGTTGCTGCACAGCTATTTTCAGGTCTCTCCAGAGATGTTCGATCGGGCTCTGGCTGGGCCACTCAAGGACATTCAGAGACTTGTCCTGAAGCCACTCCTGCGTTGTCTTGGCTGTTTGCTTAGGTTCCTGTTGGAAGGTGAACATTCACCCAGTCTGAGGTCCTGAGCACTCTGGATCAAGTTGTCATGAAGGATCTCTTTGTACTTTACTCCGTTCATCTTCGCCTCGATCCTGACTAGTCTCCCAGTCCCTGCCACTAAAGAACATCCCCACAGCATGATGCTGCCACCACCATGCTTCACCGTAGGGATGGTGCCAGGTTTCCTCTAGACGTGACGCTTYGCATTCAGGCCAAAGAGTTCAATCTTGGTTTCATCAGACCAGAGAATCTTGTTTCTCATGGTCTGAGAGTCCTTTAGGTGCCTTTTGGGCAAACTCCAAGCAGGCCGTCAAGTGCCTTTTACTGAGGAGTCGCTTCCGTCTGGCATCTCTACCATAAAGGCCTGATTGGTTGAGTGCTGCAGAGATGGTTGTCCATCTGGAAGGTTCTCCAATCTCTACAGAGGAAATCTGGAACTCTGCCAGAGTGAACATTGGGTTCTTGTTCTTGGGGACCTTCAATGCTGCAGAAATGTTTTGGTACCCTTCCCCAGATCTGTGCCTCGYCACAATCCTGTCTCAGAGCTCTGGGGACAATTCTGTCAACCTAATGGCTTGGTTTTTGCTCTGACACGCACTGTCAACTGTGGGACCTAATATTGACAGCTGTGTGACTTTCCGAATCATGTCCAATCAATTTAATTTACCACAGGTGGACTCCAATCAAATAGTAGCAACATCTGAAAGATGATCAATGGAAACAGGATGGACCTGAGCTCAATTCCGAGTCTCATAGCAAAGGGTCTGAATATTTATGTAAATAAGCTATTTCTGTTTAATAATTTTTTATAAATTAGCTACAATTTCTAAAAACCTGTTTTCGCTTTGTCATTATGAGGTATTGTGTGCAGATCGATCAGGATTTTTTTWATTTAATCCATTTTAGAATAAGGCTGTAACGTAACAAAATGTGGAAAAGGTCAAGGGGTCTGAATACTTTCCGAATGCAATGTATAAGTTACTTTGACTAATATATTTCTTACATTTAATTTTTGCTGACATTTTAAGACAATTTTCATGAATCATTTCACATTATAGGTGTAATGAGAAAGGATAGAACTCACTTTTACTTCTGCATTCACAGGGAATACACATCTCTCCTGGAATCCAAACCAAATGATTATGTCAGGGACCGAACACTGGCTACTAAATATTACGAAAATAGAAATGTAAGGATTTTTTTAACATACCTTAGGTGTAGTACTCTTGATCGTCATTTTGGCATGATGCGCCTGTACTGTTATTGTAACGTTAACGTATATAGTTGCGTTGTGTTTGTTCTCACAGTGAAGCTGAAAGGAAGAAAAGATATGTAGAAAGATACTAGAAAAGTACATTTCCTAAAGAAAATGTGTGTGCTTGCTAGCTTGTATTGACGGATACATTTTATTGATAGGTTAGGATAGACTTAACATGTGAAAGTTGGTTTGGTGTCTCTAGCTTGAACAATTCAACACCACTGTGTTCTTATGGTTGACATTTAAACCATTACATGTTATGCTAATTAATGCAAATATGGATATGGTACACAAAGTATAAATAGCATAACAAATATTTAATAGGTTGGAACAGTCTGGACATTATGTTTTTTTGGTGTTGATAGCTTATAGGTGGTTAAACTAGAGTGGGTGGAATAATAATATGTACAGTGGGGAGAACAAGTATTTGATACACTGCCGCTTTTGCAGGTTTTCCTACTTACAAAGCATGTAGATGTCTGTAATTTTTATCATAGGTACACTTCAACTGTTAGAGACGGAATCTAAAACAAAATCCAGAAAATCACATTGTATGATTTTTAAGTAATTAATTTGCATTTTATTGCATGACATAAGTATTTGATACATCAGAAAAGCAGAACTTAATATTTGGTACAGAAACCTTTGTTTGCAATTACAGAGATCATACGTTTCCTGTAGTTCTTGACCAGGTTTGCACACACTGCAGCAGGGATTTTGGCCCACTCCTCCATACAGACCTTCTCCAGATCCTTCAGGTTTCGGGGCTGTCACTGGGCAATACGGTCTTTCAGCTCCCTCCAAAGATTTTCTATTGGGTTCAGGTCTGGAGACTGGCTAGGCCACTCCAGGACCTTGAGATGCTTCTTACGGAGCCACTCCTTAGTTGCCCTGGCTGTGTGTTTCGGGTCGTTGTCATGCTGGAAGACCCAGCCACGACCCATCTTCAATGCTCTTACTGAGGGAAGGAGGTTGTTGGCCAAGATCTCGCGATACATGGCCCCATCCATCCTCCCCTCAATACGGTGCAGTCGTCCTGTCCCCTTTGCAGAAAAGCATCCCCAAAGAATGATGTTTCCACCTCCATGCTTCACGGTTGGGATGGTGTTCTTGGGGTTGTACTCATCCTTCTTCTTCCTCCAAACACGGCGAGTGGAGTTTAGACCAAAAAGCTCTATTTTTCTCTCATCAGACCACATGACCTCATTTTGCCCACACTTTTGCCTGCATGTACTACCCTTTGGTTACACTACTCATATCTTTGCTTTCGATGTCTGTTTCTTTGCTATCACTGCCAGTCTTTTCGATTGCGAGTTTGTGCATTATTTTTCCGGGAAGGGCAGGGTTTAGAGGGAGACYTATACAATGAGTCTCCATTGGTCCACTAGTTTTGGAGTGACGGTTGTCTTAACCCAATCAAGGAACATGATAGGCAGGCTTTTTTTCTATTGCCTACTTAAGTAGACGGTCTGACATCACCTCGTTTTAGGGTTTTTAAACATATTTCAAAGTTGTCAGTCACGGGTCAGTAATGTACTGATATAAGAAGCATGTCTATCTAATACATTTAATGACAAACCATCTAACTACTTAGGTAAACATATGAAATACCTGTTGCARACAGTGGCAGTTCTAGACCATTTCAACTAGGGGGGGCCAAGCTGGGGCCAGTTGTACTGTTAGAGGGGCCAGTTACATTAGACGTTATTGTTGTCATTTCGTTTTCTTCACTGCATTGCAGGCATTAGCAGGCAAAAGACCATGTTCATAATCATTCAACTATTTATTTGCATTTTCTGTCTAATAACGGATGTAAAGAAAGACCGATAGAAAAAAAATGTACAAATTATTTCATACTCCACATTTAGGGGGGCCACAAGGGGGTCCAAAATTGTTGTCACAGGGGCACTGGCCTGCAGTTTGAGTGAAGTTGCATTGAAGATGAAGACCCCCCCCCAGTCAGGTTGTGACGAGGGGCCCCTGAGATGTACAGAGTCCCTGGGGGGCCCATGGCAGACACAACACTATCCTGTGACACACAGATGGAAGTTAACAGAATACCTTCAAGCAGGGCTGCCAATTTTTGAAGAAAGCTTGGAGTGAGATATGCTATATGAATTTCATTGCTCCCTGGCACAATGCCTAGATGGGGGACTGAGGTTCCTCCCCCAGGAACATTTTACTGTTTTAAAGATAATTTCCTGCAATTCTACGAACCCTGGCCTATTACCAGCTGTATTCGGGATGTTTTGAATGTTAAATGAACACTCAAAATTCGACAACTTTGTTACTTTGAGATTTTGGGGGGGATTAAATGTAAAGTATGCAAATGTTTTTGGGGTGGTTTGACACTTTTTTCAGACAGTAATGAAATGAGATAGGGAGAAACAGTGGGAAGGTTGGAAGCAGGGACTGATTCCTGTTCTCAGGTGGAAAGTTGTATGCGACAGGTGCTGGAGTGTGTTACCACTATACCAAGGCTCTGCACAGGACATTTTAATATTAATAGTTGATGGCAGTGGGTAACTAAATCATAGATTACAGTCTCCTTGTCCATAAACTGCTTTCAAGGTAAGGACACATACATTTTGTATTTTGTCACTTGGGTGAATTCTCTCTTTAATAAAATAGGGCTATTTCACAAAATCACCCAACCTTCAAGAAAAATCTATTGAATATAAATATTCAGGTGGTTTATGCCTACTAGTTGAACATCCTTGCCATCATCTTACTCTATATAGACACAAAAGTATGCTTTCATGAGTTGAGAGTCCCCCTACCATTTCTGTCTAGCATGTGCACAATAATAAATGTCAAAGATTATATTTGATTCCTGGAGCTTTTAATATCCCATGTTTACTTTTATGACTTATTCAAAACTGTCAATGAATGGCTGAAAAAATACATAGCCTCATATAATACATTTTCAAAACACATAAGTAGGCATATCAGATTTCAAATCTGTGATTACTCTGGCAAAGTTGGGAAGAAGTGGAATAATAACATAAGTGTGGGGAATAACAGTAGTGTTCTTGCTGACCAGCACAGTAATTAGGCTATATTTTAGCCCATTGTTAATAATGAGAATTCTTACACTGATCAGGCTAAATAAAGTAAATAGATAATAAAATCTCTCAAAGACAAGATTACATAAATCTTCCCCTACACCCTAACCAAATGACTAGAATCAAATTTACACTTTTGGGTTCAAAATCTGTTTGTCAAAATTATTTTCAGTTACAGATCAGGTCACCCTACCAAACTTCCCTGCTAAAACATACTGTAGGTCAGTCTGCTGCCTTTTCGTTGTCACAGCCTAAATGCCAATCACCAAACGAGGGGACTAATCCAAGTGGATTTTACTACATGATGTCAAAAGGCTGCATTCTGCAATACGGACAGGAGTAAAAGCAACCTAATTTTGTTGACAACATTATACATTAAACAGCGCTACCGTTTAATGTATAAACTCAGCGGAGAACGTTCTCTCTCCATTCAGCTCCACTCTAACCTTGAGGGGCGTTTCTTTTAAACATGCATCCAATCTCCTTGAACCCTTATATAACTAGACCAATCATATGCTTCAATGTGCCGCGGGTGACAGTGCTGTGGCAAGACTGGACATTGATAGAGGTTCCGCTCGTGATGTTAAATTGCAGGTGCAGATGCTCCGATTTCAAAACGGTTTGGAGCACAGTTGAACATTTAACACGCTGACTATATAATGGATTTATAAGAAAAATAACTGCAGTACTTTTCAATGCGTGAGATATAAGAGGTGTGGCGTGAGAAGAGGGCCAAATGCTTGTGTCTCATGGCCAATGTGTGAGAGTTGGCAGCTCTGACCTTCAGTTATGGCCTCGGGATGAGGATGAACAATACCAAACAAAAACCTTCAAAAACTTTGTCTGTGTGTGAAACTGCATGTCCCATAATCTCTCGTGGACAGACTACATTTTGCGAGAATTTTACTTCTGGGTAACAGTGATTACACGTCTCATAATTTACCTAAGTAGGAGAACCTTGGCTCTGAGGAAGATGCATTTAAGAAGGTGACTTTATTCTCCTTGGGGTGTTATAAGATCACTCCTCCACTCCAGTCATTGGCCCCCACAGCGCCGAACATTAAGGACCCCTATGAAGAGGAGAAAATGGATGATACTTGCCAGAAGTTGATAAATCTGAGGCAAGCGGATAGAGATACTATTATGATCCTAAAATTGCATCTCAGATATAGTCACGGTCTCCAGCTAATAGGAACAGTACACATTGGACCATGGCACCCCAGACTGCAGACTCTGGCCTTAACTAGAAAACCAGTGTGTAAAAAACTAAGTTGAAAACCAAACAACTTACATCAAGTGCAATATGATTGCTGAATCCAGCCTCGGCGAGTTGAAATTGAAAGCCATCCTCCTGCTTCAATCCTGGTTTATAAATCAGAGTGACACAAACATTTTGTTATAAAGTGAGTCAGAAATAATATTTCTAATGGGGTAGGAGGTAAAATGCACCTCACAGCCTGTCCGTGTTAGGCTACCCTCAACCTCCTACATTAAATTGCACACATACAGTATATGACGATAATGGGACACAATGTAAAGGTTACACTGATGATTACAGCCTTTTGGTATACCTTCGATTCCTTTGATGATACTGGTCTCTAGCTTGGAGAGGATGCTCTCCAAGATTTTATTGTCACCAACCAAGAACAGGTTACTCTCACTGGCGCTAATATTCTTCATCTCTTCTATTTTGATTTCATTACCAACCTGTGATTCATAAATGTACAGAGACAATCTATGTCTTGATATAGAGTTGAAGTCGGAAGTTTACATACACTTAGGTTGGAGTCATTAAAACTCATTTTCAGCCACTCCACAAATTTCTTGTTAACAAACTATAGTTTTGGCAAGTCGGTTAGGACATCTACTTTGTGCATGACACAAGTAATTTTTCCAAACAGTTGTTTACAGACAGATTATTTCACTTAAAATTTACTGTATCACTATTCCAGTGGGTCAGAAGTTTACATACACTAAGTTGACTGTGCCTTTAAACAGCTTGGAAAATTCCAGAAAATTATGTCATGGCTTTAGAAGCTTCTGACAGGCTAATTGACATATTTGAGTCAATTGGAGGTGTACCTGTGGATGTATTTCAAGGCTACCTTCAAACTCAGTGCCTCTTTGTTTGACATCATGTGAATATCAAAAGAAATCAGCCAAGACCTCAGAAAAAAAATTATAGACCTCCACAAGTCTGGTTCATCCTTGGGAGCAATTTCCAAACGTCTGAAGGTACCACGTTCATCTGTACAAACAATAGTACGCAAGTATAAACACCATGGGACACGCGCCGTCATATCCCTTAGGAAAGACGCTTCTTCTCCTAGAGATGAACGTACTTGGTGCGAAAAGTGCAATCAATCCCAGAACAACAGCAAAGGACCTTGTGAAGATGGTGGAAGGAAACAGTACAAAAAGTATCTATATTCACAGTAAAAACGAGTCCTATATCGACATAACCTGAAGGCCGCTCAGCAAGGAAGAAGCCACTGCTCCAAAACCACCATTAAAAAGCCAGACTACAGTTTGCAACTGCACATGGGGACAAAGATCGTACTTTTTGGAGAAATGTCCTCTGGTCTGATGAAACAAAAATAGAACTGTTTGGCCATAATGACTYTCGTTATGTTTGGAGGAAAAAGGGGACGCTTGCAAGCCGAAGAKCACCATCCCAACCGTGAAGCACYGGGGTGGCAGCATCATGTTGTGGGTGGGCTTTGCTGCAGGAGGAACTGGTGCAATTCACAAAATAGATGGCATCATGAGGCAGGGAAATTATGTGGATATATTGAAGCATTATCTCAAGACATCAGTCAGGAAGTTAAAGCTTGGTCGCAAATGGGTCTTCCAAATGGACAATGACCCCAAGCATACTTCCAAAGTTGTGACAAAATGGCTTAAGGACAACAAAGTCAAGGTATTGGAGTGGCCATCACAAAGCCCTAACCTCAATCCCATAGAAKATTTGTGGCCAGAACTGAAAAAGTGTGTGCGAGCAAAGAGGCCTCCAAACCTGATTCAGTTACACCAGCTCTGTCAGGAGAAATGGGCCAAAATTCACCCAACTTATTGTGGGAAGCTTGTGGAAGGCTACCCGTAACGTTTGACACAAGTTAAACAATTTAAAGGCAATGCTACCAAATACTAATTGAGTGTATGTAAACGTCTGACCCACTGGGAATGTAATGAAATAAATAAAAGCTGAAATAAATCATTCTCTCTACCTATTATTATGACATTTCACATTCTTAATATAAAGTGGGGATTCTAACTGACCTAAGACAGGGAATTTTTATTAGGATTAAATGTCAGGAATTGTGAAAAACTGAGTTTAAACGTATTTGGCTAAGGTATATGTAAACTTCCGACTTCAACTGTATATAGGGCAGCAGCCTGTTAGGTGCAGGGTTGAGTAACCGGGTGGTAGCCGGCTAGTGATGGCTATTTAACAGTCTGATGGCCTTCAGAGAGAAGCTGTTTTTCAGTCTCTCGGTCCCAGCTTTAATGCACCTGCACTGACCTTCTGGATGGTAGCGGGGTGAACAGGCCGGGGCTCAGGTGGTTGATGTCCTTGATGATCACATACCTTAGTTACAAAAACTATAGTGACAAAGAGAGAATCTGAGTCAGTTTTGATCAACTCTCGCATCCTCTCCTCTGTCCTCTCCTTGCCTGCTTTTGAAAAAGGTCAAAGGTAATCGAGGAGTGGAGGCAAGGAGAGAAAACGTGGAAACAAATGCGCTTGATTGAAATGAGACTCTCCTTCTCCACTCATGCGTCATTAGGCAAATTACGTTTAGAGGGGTGGAATCCCAAAATAAGTGTGTAAAGTGCGAAAACCAATTGAACTAGTTGTATGCAAGACATGTTATTGATAAAAGGATAAGTAGCGTATCATTTTTAAATGTGTGCATGCTCTCCTTCGAGAAAACAAAAGGCTGATTCAAAGGGGGTGTGACAGATTTTAAAACACTTCCGTGCTAGATGCCGAGAGGATACTCTTGTGCGTCACTTATCAGATTCTGGTTCATGCAGGAGGCGGATTTAGGAATCAAGGAGGATGGACATTTTACCAATTGAAAATCTCCCAAAGACCCACATAGTAAATGAGAAAATGTATTATAATAAATATAATCTCATGGTTGATTTTAGTATAATTTCTGCTTCTTTTATTTCCATGATCAGTATTTACAATATTAATTTGTACACATTTATTTTGTATACCTTTTTTAGTCAACATTGTGTAGCACACGGATTCATATTGGAGGTGTGTTCAACACAACCTCTACTTTCTTGTCAAAAGTCATGTCAACATGAGGGCTAAAACAAAAAAATACTTTGACGCAAATGTTTATCTACATATGTTTTTGCTCACTCTTGACTGTCAACCCACCACCACCCCCCACTGCATCCATCCAACAGACAGAGACCTTCTTAGTTAGAGAGTGTGGTTTACCAGGAAGCTACTGTGGTCTTCTGAGTCAGATTGCTCACCTCATTTGTGCTACTGCTCAGAACTCTGTTCCATTGGCTGCAGTTGCAAATAGTATTAGTGTTAAGTAAAATAAGCATTTATGCCACAAAAGTAACTATTTGTGTCAGGCACATAAACCAGGTTATTTTAGTGCATGAATATGCCTAATAGTTGTTTCTCTCTCACAGAGAGAGAAAAAACAAGACCAGCTGTATACATGCACATAATCCAAGTACTTGATTGTTATAACATGTAAATAACATTGTTAAACATGTTATAATATATCAAATGAATCAAGAACCAGTTAAAATGTAACACTATATTAAATATTTTCAGATATGTATAAAAAGAAAGGGGACGAATAGAAACAGGCACATCTGCTCAAACAGGAAGTGACCTAATCGGTTTTCTCTGTGCCTGAACTTAGTTGTAGAGGTTTGCCCTTTAACTTGTAGCAACTGGATATATGTGCTGGGTACTTTCACTTACATTTCTGGTACCGCTCACTGCCATACATTACAATACAGAAAATGCTCTTGGTCAAAACTGAAGTCTGTTTTTTTTTGATGGTATTATGTTATACCTCTTTTGCTTCAATGGGTAAGTGCTTAAGATAATGATAATAAAGATACAGCATTTTATGTAGAGTTATGAGAGAGTAAATGTAGAGTTGGAGAGTAGAAATTTAAGAGAATCTTCCTGTCATGTGAATGTAGTGTGCATCTGGAAAATAATGGTGTAATTTTTTTAACCCTATTTTTAACATACATCAGAAAAATGTATGTATGCTGCTGAGAATTTACCATAAAATGGCTGTATATTTTAACCATTACATTGCAACATTTTATCTATGAGCCTGATAACCGTCCAAACCCAACACTCCTCCTCTAGGTAACAAACATTGCCATGACTCCTGTAACACATCCACCCTCCAGGCTCCACTAGGCTCTGCGGTGCTCCTGTCATGCAGCTTTGGGTCCACCTCTCTGGGCATTAGCCCTGGCCATGTCTGGGTGGTGTGGAACCAGGGCTCTGGTTCTGGTGCCAGCCTGGTCAACATCACGTCCTCTGGGAAGGTTGTTGCCTCTTTCAGTTGTCTGTGTAGCATGTACAATACTAGCCTTCATTTTTGTTTTGAAATTTTAGCCTTTTAAAAGCCTTTTTAACCATATTTGTTATGTGCAGCTTTATCATTTCTGCATGTAATGAGCTCTTCAAATAATATATATTAATTTATAAATAAAATATGAATTTAATATTATCAGGTGGACTTTCTGGACCCCAGGCAGGGCAGAGTGAAGGCTTTCCCCAATCAGGGAGGTCTGGGGAACTTCTCCATCCTAATCGATGCCCTTCAGGCCTCAGACCTGGGCTCCTACTGCTGTGAGCTGCAGAGTCATGACCAGTGCCATCGAGTGGAAGTTGAGGAACTTGAAGAAGGTAACACTATGCTAGTATCTACAGTAATATATTGTTCCAACTGCTCAGTTGGTTGGAGAATGGTGCTTGTAACAACACCTGAGTTGTAGATTTGATTCCTTCTTGCAACCTCAACGGAATATTTGCATCAAGAGAAAGTCACTTTATTGTTACATTAGAACAATAATCTCTTATACTGTTGTATCTGAAGATATAGGACCCTTTCAAGTCACCAGTAATGAGTCAAAATAATTGGTGAAGGTTTCATACTGTACAGTGCTTTCGGAAAGTATTCAGACCCCTTGACTTTTTCCACATTTTGTTAGGTTACAGCCTTGTTCTAAAATTACCCCATAATGACAAAGAAAAAACGTTTTTTAGAAATGTTTGCTAATTTATAAAAAATGAAAAACAGAAATATAACATTTACATACTGTAAGTATTCAGGCCCTTTACTCAGTACGTTGAAGAACCTTTGGCAGCAATTACAGCCTCGGGTCTTCTTAGGTATGATGCTACAAGCTCGGCACACCTGTATTTGGGGAGTTTCTCCCCTTCCAAGGAGTTGAATCTTGGTTTCATCAAACTAGAGAACCTAGCTTCTCATGGTCTGGGAGTCTTTAAGTGCCTTTTGGCAAACTCCAAGCTGGCTGTCATGTGTCTTTTACTGAGGAGTGGCTTCCGTCTGGCCACTCTACCATAAAGGCCTGATTGGGTGAAGTGCTGCAGAGATGGTTGTCCTTCTGGAAGATTCTCCCATCTCCACAGAGGAACTCTGGCCAGGGTCTGAATACTTGTAAATAATGTAAATATAATAATGTATTTCGGCAGTGGTGTAAAGTGCTTAAGTAAAAATACTTTAAAGTACTACTTAAGTAGTTTTTGGGGGTATCTGTACTTACCATTTATATTTTTTACTACTTTTACAAAAAAAAGATGTACTTTTTACTCCGTACATTTTCCCTGACACCCAAAAGTACTCGTTACATTTTGAATGCTTAGCAGGACAGAAAACATCAAATTCACGCACTTATTGTCACGGTCGTATGTAGAGACGGACCAAGACACAGCGGATGTAGAGTTCAATAAACTACGACKRGTGACTAACGAGATACGCTACGTGCACAAACTCAAAACACAAAATTCAATATCCCACAAACACAGGTGGGAACAAACACTACTTAAATACGATCCCCAATTAGAGACAACGATTAACCAGCTGCCTCTAATTGGGAATCATACAAAATCACCAACATAGAAAATAAAACCTAGAACCCCACATAGAAATAATAAACTAGAACACCCCCCAGTCACGCCCTGACCTACTCCACCATAGAAAATAAAGGCTCTCTATAGTCAGGACGTGACAGTACCCCCCCAAAGGTGCGGACTCCGGCCGCAAAACCTGAAACCAAAAGGGAGGGTTAGGGGGGTGTCTAGTGTCGGTGGAGGCTCTGGTGCAGGACGAAGAACCCTCTCATCCCACGGATCCACCAGCATCGGAAGGCGGCTCTGGTGCAGAACGAAGAACCCGCTCATCCCGCGGATCCGCCAGCATCGGGGGCGGCTCTGGTGCGGGCCGAAGAACCCGCTCATCCTGCGGATCCAGCCATGGACCCAGGCTGAACACTGTGCCTGGACTGGACCTAGATGCCGAGGAAGGCTCCTGCCATGGAGCGGGACTGGACACCGGCCCTGGCCTGGACATCGGTGCAGAGGAGGGCTCATGCCATGAAGCTGGACCGGATGCCGTGTTTGGACTGTACATCGGCGCAGAAGAAGACTCCCGCCATGGAGCGGGACTGGACGTCGTGTTTGAACTGGCCATCGGCGCAGAGGAAGGCTCCTGCCCTGGAGCTTTTGGACCGTGGACCGTCGCAGGAGGTTCCGGACAGTGGAAAGTCACAGGAGGGTCCGGACCGGGGACCGTCGGCCGGAGGTTCCGGACCGYGAACCGTCGCCAGAAGCTCCGGACTGGGAACTGTCGCCGGAAGCTCTGGACTGGGGATCGTCGCAGGAAGCCTGGTGCGTGGGGCCGGCACTGGTGGTACCGGACTGGTGACACACACCTCAGGGTGAGCGCGAGGAGCAGGCACAGGACGTACCGGACTGGGGAGGCGCACTGGAAGCCTGATCCGTGGGGCCGGTACAGGTAGCACCGGACTGGTGGCACGCACTTCAGGGCGAGTGCGGGGATGAGGCACAGGACGTACTGGACTGGGGAGGCGCACTGGAGGCCTGATGCGTGGGGCCAGTACAGGTGGCACCGGACTGGTGACACGCACTTCAGGGCGAGTGCGGGGAGGAGGCACAGGACGCACTGGGCTGTGGCGGCGCACTGGAGACCTGGTGCGTAGGGCCGGCACAAATTGTACCGGAACGATGACACACTTCGCATGGCGAGTGCGAGGAGCTAGCACAGGACGTACTGGGCTGTGAAGGCGTACATCTGGGCGAGTGCGAGGAGCAGGCATAGGACATACCGGACTGGGGAGGCGCAATGGAGGCCTGTTGCATGGGACCGGCACAGATTGCACCAGACTGTTAACACGCTCCTCCAAACGCCTGCYTTGCCGCATACTCCTCGCCAACTCCATTCTCCGGTATCCCTCCTCGCACTGTTCCATCAACTCCCAGGCGGGCTCTGGCACTCTCCCTGGGTCGACCGACCACCTCTCTACCTCCTCCCATGTTGTCACTGGTTCGCACCTCGGCTCCGCCGACCACACCGTGTCCCCCCCCAATTATTTTTTTGCTGTCTTTTGGGCTTACTCTGTGGCCGCGAACCCCGGCATCGTCGCTGTTCTCCCTTCTCTCCTTGCGTCTCCCGCCAAGGAAGGCGATCCTGTCCTGCCAGGATTTCTTCCCAAGTCCAGGATCCCTTCCCATCCAGGATCTCCTCCCAAGTCCAGGATACACTCTCCTCCTGGGCACACTGCTTGGTCCTGTTGGGGTGGGATATTCTGTCACGGTRGTGTGTAGAGACGGACCAAGGCGCAGCGGATGTAGAGTTCCACATATTTATTATAAAATTTAGCAAACAAAACAATAAACTACGACATGTGACTAACGAGATGCTACGTGCACGAACTCAAAACAGACAATTCAATATCCCACAGGTGGGAACAAACACTACTTAAATATGATCCCCAATTAGAGACAACGATTAACCAGCTGCCTCTAATTGGGAATCATACAAAATCACCAACATAGAAAATTAAACCTAGAACCCCACATAGAAATAATAAACTACAACACCCCCCAGTCACGCCCTGACCTACTCCACCATAGAAAATAAAGGCTCTCTATGGTCAGGACGTGACACTTATCAAGAGAACATCCCTGGTCATCTCTACTACCTCTGATCTGGCAACTCACTAAACACAAATGCTTTGTTTCTGAATGATGTCTGAGTGTTAGAGTGTCCCCCTGGCTATCTGTACATTTATAAAACATGAACAATTGCCATCTGGTTTGCTTATTATGCGGAATTTGAAATTATTTATACTTTTAATACTTAAGTACATTTTTGCAATTACATTTACTTTTGATACTTAAGTATATTTAAAACCAAATACTTTTGGACTTATAATCAAGTAGTATTTTACTGGGTGCCTTTCACTTTTACTTTACTTTATTTTTACAGGGACAGTGCACATTAAATCAACGTTTCAGTAAAAGTGACGGTTTTAGCCAGCCGGCTAATTTTCAACCGCAGTCCCTGCGCAGGTTATTAAAAACAATTACAATATAGACAATCATTGAGCAGTGAGCACACGCAGAGCAACATAGGACAAGCAAGACGTAGCATACAGACAGAGCAACATAGAACAAAAAGCAGCAAGACAAAATTCATAAAAGCAACAAAGGGTTTCAACACCTCATAAGCTACAGACAACAGACAACATGGAAAGCGGTCAATAACTTGTTGCAATATTCTCTATGGTAAATAACAAAGTGATTTTGGGTRACCTTTATATTGACCTTACGTGAACAGCTAGGGATTATGTTCACAAATCTGATTGACCTTTGGCCATGTCTTCATGCATTTTGTGAAAGTGTGATATGTGGTGCAGTTATGTGTGTCTGATGGCAGACATGGGAAGCTCTCACAGAGAAAGCGGATTTACTAAAGGTGCTTTTCCTTAAAACGTCTTATGGCTGCAATCCCGTTAACGGGATCGATATGACAACAGCCAGTGAAAGTGCAGGGCGCCAAATTCAAACAACAGAAACCTCATAATWAAAATTCCTCAAGCATACAAGTATTTCACACKATTTTAAAGATACACTTCTTGTTAATCCCACCACAGTGTCCGATTTCAAAAAGGCTTTACAGCGAAAGCACCACAAACYATTATGTTAGGTCACCGCAAAATCACAGAAAAACACTTTTCCAGCCAAAGACAGGAGTCACAAAAAGCAGAAATAGAGATAAAATMWATCACTAATGATCTTCATCAGGTGACACTCATAGGATTTCATGTTACACATTACATATATGTTTTGTTCGATAAAGTTTATATTTATATCCAAAAACCTCAGTTTACATTGGCGCCATGTTCAGAAATGCCTCCAAAATATCCGGAGAAATTGCAGAGCCACGTCAAATAACATAAATACTCATCATAAACTTTGATGAAAGATACATGTTTTACATAGAATTAAAGATACACTTGTTCTTAATGCAACCGCTGTGTCAGATTTCAAAAAGCTTTACGGCAAAAGCACAATATTCAATAATCTGAGAACAGCGTTCAGCAACAAAAGGAAGCCATACAGTTACCCGCCAAATTATGCAGTCAACAAAACTCATAAATAGCATTATAAATCCTCACTTACCTTTGCTGATCTTCGTCGGAATGCACTCCAAGGACTCCCACTTCCACATGAAATGTTTGTTTTGTTCGGTAATGTCCATKATTTATGTCCAAATAGCTATTTTTGTTAGCGTGTTTGGTAAACAAATCCAAAGTCAGGAAGCGCGTTCACTTAAAGCAGACGAAATGTCAAAAAGTTCCGTAAAAGTCAGTAGAGAAACATGTCAAACGATGTATTGAATCAATCTTTAGGATGTTTTTAACATAAATCTTCAATAACGTTCCAACCAGAGAATTCCATTGAGTTCAGATGTGCGATGGAACAGAGCTCCCTCTCATGTGAACGTGCATGGTCAGAGCATGGTCAGCTCATGGCAGACCTGACTCATTCCTGTCTCCTTCGGCCCCACTTCACAGTAGAGGCATCAGCCAAGGTTCTACAGACTGTTTACATCTAGTGGAAGCCGTAGGAAGTGCAAACTGATCCATATCCCACTGTGTATTCGATAGGCGATGAGTTGAAAATCGACCAACCTCAGATTTCCCACTTCCTGTTTGGATTTCTTCTCAGGTTTTTGCCTGCCATATGAGTTCTGTTATACTCACAGACATCATTCAAACAGTTTTAGAAACTTCAGAGTGTTTTCTATCCAATACTAATAATAATATGCATATATTAGCAACTGGGACTGAGGAGCAGGCAGTTTACTCTGGGCACCTTTCATCCAAGCTACTCAATACTGCCCCTGCAGCCATAAGAAGTTAAGGGAAATATACAGTCACCTCTCATGGATCTGCTGCCATATGTTTGGGTTTTCTGTTTAACAAAAATACTGAGTGGAGGGTGAGCCAGGCCATTTAGGATCTTGAATACAAGACATGCGTCGGTGTATTGCACAAGATTTTCCCAACTCAGGAGCTCATGCTTTCTGAGGATGGCTATTGGGCTTCCTATCAAGCACTTTGAGAGCCTGTTTGTAGACAGACTGTGTAGGTTTTAATGTTGTACTGCAAGCTTGGGCCCAACTAGTCAAGCAGTATGTTAAGTAGGGGAGTATCATAGATTTGAAGTACAGTTTTGCTAAATTAGCTAGGTTGAATTTGGTTATCTGAATGACCTTTTTCACATGCTTGAGTCATTTCCTATTAAGGTATCTTTACTTTTACTCAAGTATGACAATTGGGTACTTTTTCCACAACTATGTCAGTTTATTTTATTTGATAAATGAGCTAAAATTTCTCAAAATCTGTTTTTTCTTTGTCATTATGGGGTATTGTGTGTAGATTYCTGAGGCGTTTTTTAAAACAATTTAATCCATTTTAGAATAAGGCTGTAACGTAACCAAACGTGGAAAAAGTCAAGCATGTGGTCGGTTTTTCCTTCCACGGTTACTTTCTGTAAAGGCAAACACATTTCTGGTCGGTTTAGACTCAGCAGCTCTCTCGCTTATTGTTTCCTGTAAGATACACGTGAATAAAACCACCTCTTCCTCTTTACTCGTCTAGGTTCACACATCGTGTTGTTTTTCAGCGTCGGCAGTTTGGCCATCCTCCTAGTGCTCCTAAGTGGCTGTTTCTGCTGGGTGAAATGGACACGTGAGCACCCCCATGTTCCATCTGACTCACTCGGTTTTACTTCTGCATTGGAATGATATGGATGAAGCAGCTAGCACGGCATACTGCACAGTATACAGTATGCTTCACCGAGTACAACAACAGTTATTTGGGCTAATCGGAACCTTCCCATGAGCATTAAGCAGCATCCTTTCTTTCTGATGTAAATGTTATTATGTTGGTTGTGCAACTTTGCAAGCTGCTTCCATGTCAGTTAAGTAGCTACATATCCTACTGAAAATATGCACATTGCACACTTTAAACAGGCCTATAGGCATGTCTTAATGCCACCCAGTATGCGCTTTAGAAAGAGGAACTGCAGAGATGCAGTGATAGAACATTTCAAAGTAGCCTAATATCTTTGTGAAATGTGATGTACTTGTACTTTCAAAAAATACATAACGCCTGAAAAAGTGATCATCTTATAGAAGTGCCCTTTCTTGTTTTAGGAGTTACTACTGAAAGAACACCAGACTATATCAACACCCATTTCTGTGCAGGTTGGGCCTCTATGCTCTTGTTCTAATCCTCAATGTTCATTAAAAAAATTTGAGAAAGAGAATGTATTACTATGGCATTTGAGCACCACTTTCAAATCTGATTGAAACATGAAATTAATGTAGAATTCTGTATAATATCACAGGATCCAGTGCACCTCCTGAGGACGTCGCATGTAGTGACAATGTCGGGAGAGACGTGGCACAGGAGAGAGGTAAAAAACGTACACACGTAGGCTAAAACAGCATGTGCTCACACTCAAACACACATGCACATGCATACACAATGTTTTATTATGTTCATGTGGTTAAGATTATTCAACATTACAGCATCACTCTATATTTACTAAACAAGATCACAGTACAAAGTCATTTAGCATTTGCAGACTGATGCTCACATCTGGTTTTTATCTTAATTTAGGAGTCGGCAATGAGCGACCGATCTATGGTAAATTTACGCTTCTACATTTACCATTTTCTTTCAATGGACTGGAATGGAATTGCAAAGTTGTTTTATTTTCTACATGGACCTAGTTTGAACTGTTCTCTTCCCACCTTTCAATAGAAAACAATGAGCACGATCCAACCAGAATGCAGCATGATCCGACCAGAATTCAGCATGATCCGACCACAATTCAGCATGATCCCACCAGAATTCAGCATGATCTAACCAGAATTCAGCATGATCCAACCAGAATTCAGCATGATCCAACCAGAATTCAGCATGATCCAACCAGAATTCAGCATGATCCAACCAGAATTCAACATGAAGCACAAAGAAACCAGCACGAACCAGCTAGATACAAAAATAAATTGCGAGATTCGAGTGAGAAAAGAAGACAGGGGTTTCATGGAGGTAAGCTATGTGTGTTACATACCGTAGACATTCTATAACCATTGTCCCTTGTTCAATGATACCAATATTTTCATCCCCGCTTGGTATGCATGTTGAATTCAGAAGTAACTAAACTTTATGGACTTTCCTTCCCCAGAACTCATGAGCAGATTGCGCCAATCAAGTCTCGGACAGCGTTACTATGGTAAAGTCAGAGCTTTGTAATGATTAATTTACAGTATAGACATGCGGTGATCCTTTTATGAATTACATTGACTTGTCGTGAACTCCGACAGCAAACCAAGCCGAGATCAACCAGCAAGCCAGAGTTCAGATGGACAACCACAAAAGAGCAAACGAAGCAAAGACCAACCCGGAGGGCAGATCCCAAATGGACAACCGCCAAAGAGGTGTCCTACACACTATGTTTTACAGTAATATCTGATACAAATCAATATGCACTCTAGCATTTTGTTATTAAAGCCTTGTCTCCTCATTGCAGGAAGCTTTTGGAGAAAGAAACCCAAAGAGCGTGAGTTGCAAAAAAAAAATWTWTTTTTTTTTACACAACATACTGTATAATCATAATAACTTATATTAAGTCCTCTCTCTCTCTCCCAGAATGTGAATATGAAAACCCTATCTATAACAGTGCAGTCAAACTCAACAAACTATAGACGGGGATGAAGAGGATACTGAGTCTCAACTCCTTGGTCTCACTTTTGTTTAGGTTGTATTTTWTTTTTTTTGTAAATAAAGTACATTACATTGTCTTGAAAGTGAAACAAATATGAAATAAAGTTCATTTTTAAATAGGTTTATGATTCTTTCATGCAATGTATTATCCAATGTGAATCAGAAAAGTCTCTAATCAAGACAATTAACCCTAATAACCCACAGCTGTGTCCCCCTACCATGGATGGTCACCATTGTCCACTGTTTGCTGACCATCAGAGATGAAGAGGTACTCTTCTGTTGATGTAATGATTCTTCGTTATTATTACCCTAACCTGCACAGAGCTAGAGGGATATAATCCATACATTCAACCGCACTGACAGTCTGAAAGGTAGGAAATAGAACTGCAGTTTACAAAGACATAAATTACAGTAATGTTGAATGGAAACTGGATGAATGTATGTCCAATGTAATGTGGCAGACCAGGGGGTTTGATCAAGACGTTTACACATAAGACACGGACACAAGTGTGATACCTCAGTTTCAAGAGTGTTTAATTAAAACAATAAATAAGAAGAAAAGAAACCGGTCTCCTCCAGGAAACCTCTTCCGGGTTACCGCCTTCTGGGCTCTGGAGTAGACCACCAAGCAGCTCGGGTCTAGCAGACTGTGAGAACGTCGGTCCGGAAGCAACCTCTCACTACCTCCAATCCTCCCGTGTGCTGCCCTCCTGGCAGCTTTATGGGCCTTGTACGGCTGGTGTGCAATCAGCCCCTTGATTACCCACCAGCCTTATTCAGTCCCAATTAGTCCTGGCCAGAGGACACGTCGAGACCTGGCATGTCCAGCAGAGGGAGCCACCGCCACGTGATGCAGGAGCCACCAGGCCTCAACGAGTCTCCCCCTGGTGGCTTGTCCGTGGTACGCCACAGTAAGTATTTTAAAATGTTCATTCCTGATGTCAAATGGCAATATCATTGGTTATACAATATGTGTGGTTTTGGCTAATTGCTAATGTCATGTGTATTCAAATTCACACAGATGAACCTGGTGGACACTGCAGGGCATTAGATATCGTTCAGTGCCACTATCTTATGGGAGAGACAGACCGGTTCCTTGTCTTTTCTGTTAGCTACTATGGCTGTCTCGTCAAAAGACAAGTAGGCTAATTATTTCCYCTAATATTACATCTCATAATATTTTTTGCTGTAGCACTTAAAGGCTGACGTTAACATCACTTTTATTAAAATGTGCCAGGGAGATATTGCCAGTTTTACAGTGGTCATCAAGGCTATGGTCGATGAGGGCCAAGTTTAGATCACCAAGAGATTGCCTCTCATCTTTAAAATGCCAACTGGCATCCTGAAAGGTAACAAAATATTTGCCTTAATGTAATATAATACAAAAGTTGCATTGTGGAAAGAATGTATTAAGCAGCAATATAGTGTGAAATTATATCAGTTATCAACCATCTAAACATTCCCTTCAGAGGAAATCAGCAAAGTTGACAATCCACCATCGAGAAGCTCTCTTGGGCACTGAGACAAGGGTTCATCATCATCATTTTCCAGAATGTCACCACCCCCCCCCTCTGAACCTGGACACAGTCCAGATCCCCTCCAACCACAGCCAGAATGGCAAGCCCAAAACCAGGACTGATCACTCTGTTACCTTCCTCTTTCAATTCACCTACTGTGGCATTCAATCACAGAGGTGTGTACCATTTAGATGGTCTATTTCTCCATCAGATCTATTTCCCTACCACGTCAAATTGATTTTTTCCTTGGGCCTCCTTTCAGATTGTTGATGGAAAATGTTTTTGGTATCTCAGATGGTTCTGGCAATTCTCACATAGAAACTTAATTGTGAGGAAAATGTTTGACATGCTTTTTACATTTGTATCACACAAACCATTTTTTAGAAACTCATGATGAAAGTGACAATTTTAGGCCCTTTTTAGACCTAGACATGCCTCATGTAAGACCCTATGATCTGTGAACCGTACATGATACAGACAACATCTTGCTGTCATTATACACCTTATAGTGTGCTCTCAAATATAGAGTATGTATAGATTATGAAATACAATGTTTTCCATTAATTTATTCAACATTTAAATCTCAAAAGTACCCTTTTTGATTTAGCTTATTTTTTGACATTTTGTATTTGGAAAATGGTCTATTGGGTGAACGTTGAGGCAGATCAACTTTTGCATAATAATCAAGGATCTATATTTCGAGATACCCGCTTTAGTTAAGAATTACAGTGATCCAGTTGATCATTTATAGTGTGGAAGATATAATGGAGTTACACCTGTATGTTTGCATGTGATTTCTCCCTTTCTAAGAATGACCTTCCACTGCAGCTATGCATTGAACAGCAGAGGTGGGACCAAGTCATTGTTTTACTTACTTTCACAAGTAAGTCTCAAGTCAAGACCGTCAAGTATTAAGTCAAGTCTCAAGTCTTTAACTTTCGAGTCCTAAACAAGTCATAATGTGCTCCTTTTTTCACCTTTATTTAACCAGGTAGGCTAGTTGAGAACGAGTTCTCATTTACAACTGCGACCTGGCCAAGATAAAGCAAAGCAGTTCGACACATACAACAACACAGTTACACATGGAATAAACAAACATACAGTCAATAATACTTAACTTTACACTAGCCTACCTARATGATACACTAGTAAAGTAATAAAATATATAGCTGTCGGCTATATTAGCCACGACTCACCGTTCTTTGTCGAACGAAGTTGGAAATTGTTGCGCCTCCATCTGTAATTTTCTTCCGGCATGTTTTGCAAGTTGAAATCCGTTTTTTGTTGATACAGAGTTGTCTTTATATCCGAAAATAATAATTTTGGGTATATCTTTCCAAGGGCTCCATCTGAAATCACCCGCCGACGTTCCTCTGCACTGCCACGCACAACGTTTTCTCAGCTGGCACAATTTTATTGGCTGCTGTCCGATTCAAACTGTAATCCGTTAATGAAGAGTTGATGCGCTGCACACTTTTTTTAATAGCATCATTTTTTATATTTGGGCTTGGGGAGGGTATCAAGTCAGGTCGAGTCATAGGCTCAAGTCAAGTCACGAGTCATTGGTGTTAAAGTGAAAGTCGAGTCCAAGTCATCATATTTGTGACTTGAGTCTGACTCGAGTCCAAGTCATGTGACTCGAGTCCACACCACTGTTGAAATACAAAAACATGAATTGTGTCTTTCCAGTGCACACACATTAAAACAATTTAATAGGTTCGGCCAATTGCTATATATTGTGAGCAATTTGACTCTTGGTTGTGTTCTCTCCCCAGACTCCTGTTACATGTACACTACCGTTAAAAAGTTTGGGGTCACTTAGAAACGTCCTTGTTTTTGAAAGAAAAGCTAATTTTTTGTCCATTAAAATAACATCAAATTGATCAGAAATACAGTGTAGACATGTTTTATGTTGTAAATGACTATTGTTGCTGGAAACGGCTGATTTTTAATGGAATATCTACATAGGRGTACAGAGGCCCATTATCAGCAACCATCACTCCTGTGTTCCAGTGGTATYTTGTGTTAGCTAATCCAAGTTTATCATTTTAAAAGTCTAATTGATGATTAGAAAACCCTTTTGCAATTATGTTAGCACAGCTGAAAACTGTTGTTCTGATTAAAGAAGCAATAAAACTGGCCTTCTTTAGACTAGTTGAGTATCTGGGGCATCAGCATTTGTGGGTTCGATTACAGGCTCAAAATGGCCAGAAACAAAGAACTTTCTTCTGAGACTCGTCAGTCTATACTTGTTCTGAGAAATGAAGGCTATTCCATGCGAGAAATTGCCAAGAAACTGAAGATCTCGTACAACGCTGTGTATTACTCCCTTAACAGAAGAGTGTAAACTGTCTCCAACCAGAATAGAAAGAGGAGTGGGAGGCCCCGGTGCACAACTGAGCAAGAGGACAAGTACATTAGTGTCTAGTTTGAGAAACAGACACCTCACAAGTCCTCAACTGGTAGCTTCATTAAATTGTACCCACAAAACACCAGTCTCAACGTCAACAGTGAAGAGGCGACTCTGTGATGCTGGCCTTCTAGGCAGAGTTGCAAAGAAAAAGCCATATCTCAGACTGGGCAATAAAAATAAAAGATTAAGATGGGCAAAAGAGCACAGACACTGGACAGAGGAACTCTGCCTAGAAGGCCAGCATCCCGGAGTCGCCTCTTCACTGTTGACGTTGAGACTGGTGTTTTGCAGGTACTATTTAATGAAGCTGCCAGTTGAGGACTTGTGAGGCGTCTGTATCCACAGTAAGGGTGTCAAGTATCCATCACATCACAAGTGGTTCGTGGTCCATGGATTTACAAAGTCTGAGTGGCTGTTAAATCATATACAAAATTCAAAGTACAAGTATAAATCATTTCAAATTCCTTATATTAAGCAAAGCAGATGGCACAATTTTCTAGTTTTTGTATTTACAGAAAGCACACTCCAACACTCAGACATAATTTACAAACAAGCATTTGTTTCGTGAGTCCACCAGATCAGAGGCAGTAGGGATGACCAGGGATGTTCTCTTGATAAGTATGTGAATTAGACCAGATTTTCCTGTCCTGCTAAGCATTCAAAATGTCACAGGTACTTTTAGGTGTCAGGGAAAATGTATGGACTAAAAAGTACATTATTTTCTTTAGGAATGTAGTGAAGTAAAAGTAAAAGTTGTCAAAAATATAAATAATAAAGTACAGATACCCTCCCAAAAACGACTTAAGTAGTACTTTAAAGTGTCTTCACTTAAGTACTTTACACCACTGATAACACTTTACCCCCCCCCCCCCAGTTAGACTTCCATTGTGATACAGATGTCTGTAGAAGAACCAGCTGCTCAATGCTCTGTAACAGAAGTAAGTTTAAGTTTGTCCTATTATTGAGTGTAGTCTGGCCCAGGAGTGTGAAGGTGAACGGAAAGGCACTGGAGCAACGAACCGCCCTTACTGTCTCTGCCTGGCCGGTTCCCCTCTCTCCACTGGGATTCTCTGCCTCTAACCCTGTTACTGGGGCTGAGTCACTGGCTTACTGGTGCTCTCCATGCCGTCCCTAGGAGGGATGCGTCACTTGAGTGGGTTGAGTCACTGACGTGATCTTCCTGTCCTGGCCTTTCTAGGGAGTTTTTCCTAGCCACTGTGCTTCTACACCTGCATTGCTTGCTGTTTGGGGTTTTAGGCTGGGTTTCTGTACAGCACTTTGTGACATCAGCTGATATAAGAAGGGCTTTATAAATGAATTTGATTGATTGATTGACTTATCATCGAAGCGAAGTAAAGTGTTTACTTTGCTTTGGAATAGGTCCCATTCTCTGGATACATGTGTTGTCAATAATTTCCAAGTCTATTCTCCCTAGAGTGGCGCAGCGGTCTGAGGCACTGCATCTCAGTGCTAGAGGCATCACTACAGACACACTGGTTTGAATCCAGGCTGTATCACAACCGGCCGTGATTGGGAGTCCCATAGGGCGGCGCAAAATTGGCCCAGGGTTGGCCGGTGTAGGCCGTCATTGCAAATAAGAATTTGTTCTTAACTGATTTGCCTAGTTTAATAAAGGTTAAATAAAAAAGAATAGGGAGGAGGCAAATAGGAGTGCTGAGAGAACAACAAAAGAAGAGTGATCTGCAGCACACCATTGTCTCTGGTGGACCTGTTATCCTTCAGGTGTAAATAATTTGGGACACAGTTGCTCTTGTTTTATTGATTTATTTATGTTTGTGGTTTGTAGTGCTTGAGACTAGGGAGCTCTCCCATGCTTCCAATGCAGGTGCAGAGGAGATACCAAGAGCTGTCCATGGTTCTGAACATCTCTTATCCAGGGCTGGTCCTTGCAGTTCTGCCGCCATAGGCAAGACCAAAAATCGCTGTCCCTGCAAAACTAGAATAGTCCCAGTAAACAAAATCATGTTGAAAAGATGTGTAAAATATATATTTTCCAGACGTTGAAGTTATGTTCAATTTAGGTTCTGAATGGAAGGTGAAAAGTATATTATTTTTGTTTAAACTACATATTTTCCAGGAAGTTGAAAACGCATATTTTCCGGACGTTAAAAAAAACGTATTTTCCAGAAGGTGAAATAAGGTAAATGTTCAGTTCTGAAAGAAAGTTGAAAATACTTATTTTCCGGATGTTGAAATCAGGCACATTTTTGGTTCTGAATGAAAGTTGAAAAAAAWATATWAAAAAATWAATAATAATAATAATAAAATAAAAWAAATCTATCTTTGTCAAGGTCAAGGCTGGTCCAGACCTGACATAATCTGAACCAAACAAAGATGCCTATGATTGGTTCAGACTTGGTCCGGACCAGACCAAAAATCTATGTCTGTGGACTTTGAAATCAAGGCTAGTCTGGACCACACATAATCTGAACCAAAGAAATACATCCAAAAGGCGTCAGTGTCAGTCCATGCTTACTGAGGTGTAGCCTGCAATGTTGCCTTAAATAAAATTGTATAAATGCCCATCTATGTGGTAAACCACCAAGAAAATATGTCCAAAAGTTGTCGGCTCTTGATTACTGGGGTGTAGCCTACCATGTCACCGCAATAGAATTTTATGAATTTCCATCCATGTGGTAGGCCCACCATTTGTAAAACAGGCCATTGCAATGGCTTTATCTGTCCTGATTCCTTTGATTAATCAATTTGGATAATATGGGGATGAGACATTGTTGATATATACAGAGAAAAGAGTCGGCCCGAGAATTGAACCCTGAGGCACCCCCATAGAGACTGCCAGAGGTCCGGACAACAGGACCTCCGATTTGACACACTGAACTCTGTCTGAAAAGTAGTTGGTGAACCAGGGGAGACAGTCATTTGAGAAACCAAGGCTGTTGAGTCTGCCGATAAGAATGTGGTGATTGACAGAGTTGAAAGCCTTGGCCAGGTCGATGAAGACGGCTGCACAGTACAATCTTTTATCAATGGCGGTTATGATATRGTTTAGTACCTTGAGCGTGGCTGAGGTGCACCCGTGACCAGCTCGGAAACCTGATTGCACATCGGAGAAGGTACGGTCGGATTCGAAATGGTCAGTGATCTGTTTATGAACTTGGCTTTCGAAGACTTCAGAAAGACAGGGCAGGATGGATATAGGTCTATAACAGTTTGGGTCTAGAGTGTCACCCCCTTTGAAGAGGGGGATGAGCGCGGCAGCTTTCCAATCTTTAGGGATCTCGGACAATACGAAAGAGAGGTTGAACAGACTGGTAGTAGGGGTTGCAAAAATAGCGGTGGATAATTTTAGAAAGAGAGGGCTTGTGAATGTTGACCTGTTTAAAGGTCTTACTCACATCGGCTACGGAGAGCGTGATCACACAGTCGTCCGGAACAGCTGGTGCTCTCATGCATTTTTCAGTGTTACTTGCCTCGAAGCGAGCATAGAAGTAATTTAGCTCGTCTGGTAGGTTCGTGTCACTGGGCAGCTCGTGGCTGTGCTTCCCTTTGTAGTCTGTAATAGTTTGCAAGCCCTGCCACATCCGACAAGCGTCGATTAAATCTTAGTCCTGTATTGACGCTTTGCCTGTTTGATGGTTCATCGGAGGGCATAACAGGATTTTTTTATAAGCTTCCGGGTTAGAGTCCCGCTCCTTGAAAGCGGCAGCTCTACCCTTTAGCTCAGTGTGGATGTTGCCTGTAATCGATGGCTTCTGGTTGGGGTATTTAGGTTAGGCTATTTCCAACAGCACCTGGAAAGGCACGCTGAGAATGGACAAGCAAAATATTTTGCGCCCCTGCATTTGACAAAGTGGGCACTGCTTATCAGAGGGCATCAGCGCTCACCTAAAATGCCCATATGCAACAGGTTGTGAGAAATTGGCCAGAATTTCTGGKCAGAATTATGTGAGGTTTTATGTGTTGTTGTTGGAGGTGCCTCTTGGTCAATTTAGCTCGGAAAAGGCAGCCCTTGTCAATACTGAAACAATTGGCTCATTGTTGCAATTGAACCCTTGTATGTTAATGCAAATTATACGTTTTCTCATGAATTTTTGCATATTATTAAATTTAATCGTTGAAAACTGTGCATTTAAGCAATACTTCTGCAGTGACTTTTCAGATGAAAAGTGTGGCCCGAATGAGGTGGTGGGAAAGATGGCGGAAGCAGACGCTGAAGTGGATTGTGAATCTAATGGTGGTTGAATCAAGGATAATTGGAGTATTGTCCAAAAGAATGGAAAACGGAGTAGTGTATAGTGCTGAGAATGTCCTTTCCTATCTTGTTGGAGTARGGTTTGTTAATGAGGAGCAGTTGATCGAAATACCAATCTTGAATAATCCATTTGCGCTATCCAAACTGGTGGAGAGAGTGATGGGTAAAGGAAATCTGTGAGAATCACGAGAGGCGGGCTTATTTGGATTTTTTGTACATCTGCGGATCAGAAGGAACTTGTGTTGCGTCTCACCCGATTTGATAAGTCTGACATGCTGACCAAACCAGACGCGCTCGTGCACATGTTGATTTTGTTCACCCACACCAGAAGCAATCAGGACACGCAGGTTGAAATATCTAAACAAACTCTGAACCAATTACATTAATTTGTGGACAGGTTGAAAAGCATTAAACATTTATGGCAATTTAGCTAACTAGCTTGCTGTTGCTAGCTAATTTGTCCTGGGATATAAACATTGGGTTGTTATTTTACCTGAAATGCACAAGGTCCTCTACTCCAACAATTAATTCACAGATAAAACAGTAAACCGAATTAATTTCCCGTCATCTCTCCTCCTTRCTACAGGCTTCTTTTTCTTCTTTAGACTTTATATGGTGGTTGGCAACCAACTTTACGGTGCATTACTGTGTGTGGACGTCAGTTCATCTGTGGACGTCAGTGTGGACGTCAGTTCATCTTTCAATCACCCACATGGGTATATGCTCCTAAAAACCAATGAGGAGATTTGAGAGGCAGGACTTGCAACGCGTTGAGCGTCACAAATATAACCAACTTCTATTTTAACGCATGGCCACTCAGGCGCTCGCTGTCGCAATGATTGAATAACATGTATGTGTACATTTATTTTGCAACGCACGTGACACGAGTGGTGTGATCAGCATGTGACGTGTCGTGTGTGTCTCTTCGGAACAGTGCACCCTTCAAGGGGGTAATATCTGGCATCTCGTGGGAAGTCGATGTTGAAGAGATMAAAAATATTCCCGTAGTGATTGATACACGTCGGATGAATACTGTGGTGAATGATGAAAAAGTTATTATTTAGTTTTTTGACAAGAAGTCTCTCCCTACTCAAGTGCAGCTGGGGTATATAAACTACAGAGTCTTATCGCAAGACCAATGCAATGTGATCACTGTAAAGTTTTTGGTCATGTTTCAAGTGTTTGCAGAAGGGAGAAACCGAGATGTCCAAGTTGTGGAAAATAAAATATAATGTGTTATAAAAGTGCTGAAAATGTGACATGTTGCAATTGTGGTGGGAACCGTGAAGCCAAGTCTTTTGAATGCCCAACAAAAGTGAAAGAAAATGTGGTGGTCAAAGTCAGGGCTGTCCAGGGCATTTCATATGCAGCAGCTATTAAAAGGTTTGAGAGTTTGAATGGTGCTCCCGAAGAGTCCATGGTGGTGGATCAGCCTTCACTGCAGGCTGCAGGGGTTGCCTTTCACCAGCAGGACCCTGATATTTTAAAGGTTAAGAAGGTGGACTTTGTGGCCTTTATAGCTATGTTGATTAATGGCACTGCCAAAGTGGAGAAAAGGTCCAAGAAAATATAGAGTTATATGGACAATTCTCACAAGCTGTACCACCCTCTAAGGCCCTAAAGCCTGAGAAGGCACATATGGAGATTTGAAAGAAGGAAGAAGTGTACGTTTTGTTTGTCAATTTACTATTTTTTATTTGTGTTCATTTCCCTATCACGTATGGATTAGATGTTTTACCTTTTTTTTTTCAACCCGTCCAGCTGGTTGCGGCAATACACCTTTTGGGGTTGTAGTCCGCCTTAAAACCCACAGAAGAAGAGGAATACTTTTTCAGACTTAGGGGAGCGGCTTAAAATATTACGTCAGGGTATTTACCAACGACAGGGACCAATGAAAACTCAGAATGCATTGCTTCCGGAAGTTGCTGTGTTCCATCGTTTTGCTGACGGAAACGTGTGTAACTTAGAATCTTTACGACCCAAAAGTTAGAATATTGTGTCGGAGAGTCAACTCTATATAAGTGAGCAGTTATGTGTTTACTCTTTGTTAGTGTATGCGTGTAATATACGTTATTGGAACCAGCTTTTGTCATTCCCCTTCGTATAGTTGAACAACAATAGAGTCCATCATGTCGAAAAGGACGAAGTGGGATACCAAGGGAGATTTAGACGAATCAAAGAACCTGCCGATCTATCAACACAAGGCCACACTTCAGCAGGCTGTCAAAGACAATTCATTCTTGGTTGTCACTGGCGAGACTGGCAGTGGGAAAACGACTCAACTTCCCCAGTACTTGCATCAAGCAGGTACGTTTGTGCCATGGGACCTGTGTCTACAGAATAGAGCTCTATACCCTTTATTATAGCCTTCGTCTATGAGCTGTCCTTATAGAGGGGTCTGAAAGGTTTGGATAGGTGTTAAGTTGTATTTCTTGTGTAGGATTTTGGGGTAATGGCAAGATTGGCATCACCCAGCCTCGGAGAGTAGCAGCCATCACTGTAGCCCAGAGGGTATCACAGGAGATGCACTGCAGTCTGGGTAGAGAGGTCGGATACCAAGTGCGCTTCGATGACTGCACGACACAGGTGAGAGAGCTCCAAGACACCTACCTAGTTGTCTGCTTAAATTGATACTTCACATAAATTATTAGATACGCTTAGATTTTAGGCACCTTGAAAGTGTTCTATGGGGTCTACATATTGTCACTTGAATGTAAAGATAATTAGATTGTAGTGTATATAAGCAAATGTGTGTCCCTGAAAGGAGATTTGTGTTTGTGTTTTGTCAGGACACGGTGGTGAAGTACATGACGGATGGCTGTCTGCTGAGAGAGATCCTGGCAGACCCTGTTCTGTCTCAGTACAGTGTGGTCATTTTGGATGAAGCCCATGAGAGGAGCCTTAACACTGTCAGTAATAGAGCCAACTACTTGAAAACAGTAATCTGATTATATGCCCAGCTCCATCCCTCAGTCGTATACCAAAACAAGTGGTGGGGCTGCTGTTTTTCTGAAAAACTAATCCCAGATTGTAGCATTAAACAGTTGTGTAATATGTGCTTTACTGCAGGACATTTTGCTGGGTCTGTTGAAGCAGACCCTCTCCAGTCCAGATAAGGCCTCTAAGGGTCGCTCTGTCCCCCTGAAGGTTGTGGTAATGTCAGCCACACTGGAGACAGACAAGCTCTCTGTGTTCCTGGGAGGTTGTCCTGTCTTCACCATCCCTGGAAGAACCTTTCCTGTCACCTCCAAGTTTAGCTGTGCCATAGGACCAAAAGATACAGAGAGCTCTGTTTATGTTAAAGAGGTAGGGAGTGAGCTTGCTTATACTCACTTAGGCCTACTGTTAGTATAGTGTATGATAATGAATAAATTCAATGATTGTATCACCCCAGGATTTAGCTAATTTGAACTCTGCCATCAACACCATTTAATACTGCATACTCCTTGCTTTACATTTACATTTTAGTCATTTAGCAGACYCTCTTATCCAGAGCAGCTTACAGTTAGTGCATTCATCTTAAGATAGCTAGGTTGGACAACCACATATCTTAGTACATTAGTGTACATTAGTCATTGTACAAGTACATTTTTCTTCAATTAAGTAGCTATCAGAGAAGTCATTCCTTGTAGAAAAAATTAAAAAGTAAAGTTGCGCGTGTTAGTTCACAAAAGGCAAAGTTGTTTATTATAACTTTTTTGCTCAATGTAGATTGTCTCTACTAAAGTGTCTGTAAACAAATATGGGGGGAAACTTTGAGTATGAACAAACCTCTTGTCTGTGACAGGTTGTCAAGGTGGCATTGGATGTGCACACCAGTGAGATGGCTGGGGATATCCTTGTGTTTTTAACAGGTAACCTAATGATAATCTACACATTATCTCCAGAATATGAATGTACTGATTACAGTTTAAAAAAATTAAATACAACTGTTTATAACAGGACAGTCTGAGATTGAGAAGGCSTGTGACATGCTGTATGAGAAGGCTGAATCCATAGACTACCGTTACGATGTGCAGGACCGTAAAGTGGAGGGGCTGCTGATCCTGCCCCTGTARGGATCTATGCCCACTGGTAGGGTTTGGTGCACTGTCCGAGTACCCCTCACTGTGACATTCACATATAGAAAGACAAAAAGGAGTTCCCTTTCACACCCAAGTGGACACAGTTTAGCATGCCATTGGCTTGCTAAATCAAAAGTATAAAGTCATGACTCATTTCAACTCCTTTTTAAATAATATGAATGATTTGTGTCCTTCTCACAGATCAGCAGAAGCAGATCTTCCAGCCTCCCCCTCCGGGTATAAGGAAATGTGTGGTGGCCACCAACATTGCAGCAACGTCCCTCACCATCAATGGAATAAAGTGAGTCACCATAAGGCTTATCAGAGCAGCATAGAGCAATTTTTATCCACAGAATGGCAAGGCCTCAAATTTCATGACTCATTTGTTCACTGCAGGTATATTGTTGACAGTGGGTTTGTGAAGCAACTCAACCACAACTCACGGGTTGGCATGGACATCCTCGAAGTGGTTCCGATTTCYAAGTAAGTCCCGTAAGTCCCTGTTTCAGTCTGCTTCCTTTTGTTTCGTGCCTAATGAACAGGACTGTAATGTTGTGTGGTGTTGTAGGAGCGAGGCCCTGCAGAGAGCAGGCCGGGCAGGGAGAACCTCCGCCGGGAAGTGCTTCCGGATCTACAGTCAGGAGTTCTGGGAGAAGTGCATGCCGGAGTACACAGTTCCAGAGATCCAGAGGACCAGTCTCACCGCTGTCATCCTCACACTCAAGTGCCTGGGAGTTCATGATGTCATAAGGTAGGTACAGCTCCACTTCCTCAAGTGCTCAGAGAAACCAGTGTCCGTTTTTGAGACTGTTGATAATACAATACAATCCAACAAGTAATTTGAGGCCATTGTTGCTTGGTGTCTCTCTCTCTAAGTTTCCCTTACCTGGACCGTCCAGAGGAAAGGTTCATCCTAGAAGCATTGAAACGGCTTTACCAATGTGACGCCATCGACAGGTGAGAGATATAGACATACTGTATATCCGTGTACATCTGTCATTGTTTATACTAATCTCCACCAGATACATCTACAGCCACATAGGGATACAACTCTGCCGTTTTCACRATCAATAACAGGGGAACCTACCACATACAGTACTGGCAGTTCTTCATGACTATCATAACTCAATCTTTAATAGCACTTGTTATCTTCTATCAATATCCCACTCCCCTGTCTGTAGGAGAGGTAAAGTGACCCGGCTTGGTGAGCTGATGGTAGAGTTCCCCCTGCCCCCAGGGCTGACCCGGGCCTTGCTCCAGGCTGCCTCCCTGGGCTGTGAGGACCTCCTGCTGCCTGTAGCTGCCATGCTGTCTGTGGAGAACATTTTCATCAGGCCAGGTGGACAATAGCGGCCTGAGGCGTTGGTTTAATCAATGAAGATGTGGTTATGTCAGAAATACATATGTAGGCATCATGGTTCTAATCTAAATGTTTGACATTGCTCTCTCTGCAGGCCATCCAGAGAAGCAGAAGGAGGCAGATAAGAAGCACAGGCAGTTGGGAGTGCAGGCGGGCAGCTGTAATGACTTCACCATGCTGCTCAGTGTGTTTGAGAAGTGCAAGGCCAGGTATACAATATTAACTCCTCTTAATATATTTAATAAGCTCCATTATATGTTCACTGCATTCATGTTCATGGGTCTCCATCTAACGTGAGCTTGTTTTGCTGCCTACTGTAGTGATGCCCCTTCAGCATGGTGTAAAGACAACTATATACACTGGAGGGCGCTAAAGTCAGCCTTCAGCGTGGAGACCCAGCTCAGAGAGATCCTCCTAAGACTACAAAAGGTCAGTTTGTTGTTTGTTTACATATCTTATTAGTTTTGGTGTGGCTAAAACTATGATGTGAAGCTCTGACCATGTATGTACAGATTTATAATCAGGGTATGTGCGTCGTTTCCAGAAGAGAGATTTCCCTATGGAGAAGTTTGATGGCAATAAGAGTGAGCTGTTCAGGAGATGTCTATGCACTGGTTACTTCACCAATGTGGCAAGAAGGTACGGCTTGTTTTTTTTATCCCAGTTATGTTAAAAAGTCAAGAAAGATAACCACAACATTTTTGAGTTTTCTCTCAGGTCAGTTGGGAAGGTGTTTTGCACGATGGATGGGCATGGATCCATGGTTCACATTCATCCATCATCAACGGTAAAGACTTCCAGGACTATATTCTGATKAATTCAGAACACTCCATAAAATCCRCAAAATGCATATTACACATCAGTCCCCATCGCTCTGTGTGATAACCTGATTCCCCCTCCCCATAGCTCTTTGACCAGGAGGCCCAGCTYGACTGGGTGATCTTCCATGATTTGCTGGTCACCTCGCGGATCTACATCCGGACGGTGTGCCCCATCCGCTATGACTGGGTGAAGGACCTGCTTCCTAAGCTCCATGAGGTGGATGTGTACGAGCTGAGCAGCGTGGCCAGAGAGGAGGTGACGGACGAGGAGGTGGCCAAGTGGGTGACCAAGGAAGCAGCTAAAAGACAAACTGGTGGGTGATGGACTCTGGTGATGAGTATGAATTCACTGYTATAGAAAAAAATGCATAACATTTGATGCTTCTGTAGCTGCTCCTTCATCATTCAAAATCCTTTAATTGGAGCAAAGGTTTTTTAAATGGAAAATGTAATGAGCATTCCTATTGGACAAGCTASAAGTTACAGTAGTGCCTTTTCTGTTCCTTCCAGGCCCCCAGGTGATCCGTATGCTTGTTGTGTCTGCTTGACAATCTAATAGAGGTTATTCTGTGTGTTTGGTTTATTTCCAGAGGGGTCTGCTGAAGACGTGTTCAAGAAACTGGAGAAACGGAATGATGAAAGCTCTGTGAGTGATGCCCGTGCTCGCTACCTACAGAGAAAACAGGAGCGGCAACAAGGCAAAGCATCGTGAGAGAGGAGGAGGACATTGGACACTTATCCTCAGGGGAAGAAAGACTCAGTTATTGGACTGACCAGGATAGAATAATCTCCACTCAGGGGTTAAAAGCCTGTCTGTTATAATAAACTGCACAGGTGTTGTTCTGAACAATGTTTTACAACACAGAAATCGGAGAGTTCAGGGTCAAACATGGTCCTTTGTAGCTCAGCTGGTAGAGCATGGTGCTTGTAACACCAGGGTAGTGGGTTTGATTCCTGGGACCACCCATGCATAAATTGTATGCATGACTAAGTCACTTTGGATAGAAGTGTCTGCTAAATGGCATTTATTATTATTATATTTAAACATACATCAATAATGGACTAGGTGCAGATAATGAATTATCMTAGTCATATCAAATGTCTACTACTGCAGATGTTTTATGCTATGCTTTCTTTTAGTGGTATATTTATCTTTTAGTTTCATACTTATCAACGTTTTTGTCTTCAGAGTAAATATTGCCAGTGGAGGACCTCTGCAACCGTTCTCTACTGGTTTTAGGACAGTTACAGAATCACATACAGTTTTCAATATGTCACCCAACAGTGTTGTCAAATCAGCACATTAGAGAACAGGATAACCACGGGCCATTTATTTTGTACAACTCTGCCTCTTATGTAATAAAGGTTCATTTCGTATTTCCATTGCTTCATTATTATTAAAAACCTATTTTTGTSTGCTCCATTTGTAGTCATACAAACCAGATAAGACTCATATCCCATCAACCTTTGCGGAGAGACMTGCGTCATTCACATGCGCCTGTTTTGGACCGTCCATGTGCGAGCCTAACGTGGCTTAACAAAATTGGCAATATCCACCGACTACCTTCTAAACATACACATTGYATCGATTCAATTAAGTCCAGTAACATCTCGTGTTGATAAGTCATCTGACAGGTGAGTGAAGTTGTCTTATCTGCATCGCAATGAACGTTGCTAGCAGTTTTGACGTATGGCTGCCAAATAAGGTAGTCTGATATAACGCTAGCGAAGGATAGCTAGTTAGCTTTTTAAATATAAGCAGGTTAGCGTTGTCAGCTTTTCTGGAATCTACTGCCAGTACTGAAAAACAAATCACACAAGTCTAGAGAACATTTATTCTAATACACGTGCGTTCTTGTTTACTTGCTCACTCAATGCATTACCGTTTTAGTTACAGTGCTGGTGAAGCATGTTGTTTGCAGAGGAGGATGAATGGAACGATGACCCAGAAGCCAAAGTTCTGACCAAGACGGTCATCAGCAGTTTCAAACTGTCTGAAAGGACCAATATCACGGTTAGATGCCATCTCAATCTTCTTTATAATTAAATGTACCTATGTAAGCTAAGCCAGGCATAACTCACTCTGCCAGTGACCACATATTCAAATAMAGGGTTACATTTTGGTTTACACTGGTATTCGGTTTGACACTGTCATTATGCTTTTCCGAACAGCCAAAAAGTGTTGGGAAGAAAAAGAGTTTGTTACGGACCCTCCAAACACTGGGGTCAGTACCAAACTGGAACAAGKGCAATAGTGCCCCTCATGAAGCAGGCAGTGACAGTGAAACAGAGGCCATACTGACACCACACACCAAGAGGAAGAAGAAAAGAAGCAAAAGAGGACGCAAGAAAGTAGCRGCTTCAGGAGAAGAGGACGAGGTCATTGGAGATCTGGGTGCCAAGGAGAAGGCTGCAGTGCCTGTTGTTAAGAAGCCAATAAAAGCAAAGAAACCAGTAAAAGCAGGTGAGTTGTTTCACAAACAACTGTCAATTGAGTAAACAGGAGTGTCTTAAGTTGAAAAGATGTTTGAGGTTGTCTTTCTCTATTTCCTAGGGTTCAAAAAGGTAAAGAATACAGAGTCCATTCAGGGCGGTAGTAAACAAGATTCAAAATCTATCAAGGATGAAGAAAAAGCTGCAGCAGATGCTGAGATTGAAAGATTAAACCGAAAGCAATGGAAAAACAAGATGAAGAACAAGAAGAAATGTAAAAACAAGTTCAAAATTCAAAATGGAGAGAATACCACCKCCCCAGAGACCTCTGTGCAAAAGGACACAGAAYATGGACCAAAAGCAGCATCTGATGTGAACAGGGAAACAGCAGTTGTCCAGACACCGCAACGCCAGACAAAGAAAAACAAAGAGCAGAAAGAGGGTGAGCGTAAAACACAGAAAGGGAAAAAGGTCCCAGAGGGAAAAGTGATGACCTTCATTGAGACTGCTTCCACTCCAGGCACAGTAACAGTCCAAAACAATAAGAACTTTTCAGGGAAAAAGACAAAGGGGGGCAGTCAAGTAAAAGCAGTGCCACTAGGTAACTCTAAACCCCCAGGTGAAGAGGAGAAACTTCAGATGGTTAGGGAGGAGCAGTACCCAGAGCTGCATGGCAGTAAGAGATGGAAACAGGAGGAGAGCAAAGAGCAGGACCGCAGGAGAGAGAAGCTCAGGAGAATGCTCCATGGCCAGAGCCCAGAAAAGAAAAAGCTACCTGCAGWGCAGGAGGAGACACTCACCATAGAYGTGAAAGAGGCTTCTGTAGACCGCTCGGCTGCTCTGAGGTCCCGCATGGAGCAGCGTTTGGAGTCAGCGCGGTTCCGTTATATTAACGAGGTTCTGTACACCACGTCTAGTGGGGAGGCTAAACGCATGTTCAGACAGGATCCCCAGGCCTTCGGCATCTACCACAGGGGCTTCACGGCACAGGTCCAGCGCTGGCCAGCTAATCCTGTTGACGCCATAATCTCCTACATACGCCACAAGTGAGTTGTGTTATGCCTCTATCTGACCCTAACATACTTGCAGTATTTGCAATAAGTCTGTTTGCATACTTTTTGTATTTTTCTTGTCTTGGTTCTGGGGTGGGGGATCCACATTGAAATAGTGTGTGGCTTTCTTTGTAAGACCATTTGTGTTGGTTCTAGGCCTGCCTCTCTGGTGGTGGCAGATTTCGGCTGCGGCGACTGCAAAATTGCTCTGAGCGTGAAGAACAAAGTGCACAGTTTTGACTTGGCACTTATCAGTGACCGTGTAACTGTCTGTGACATGGCTAATGTGAGTCCAACTTTACCTTGATGCTGAATGTGTTCTTTCATCCATGCCTGTTTTACTATGCAGTCTGTGTTCTTTCTGTAATGTCTATTGTTTTCCCACTTGTCTGCAGGTACCTCTCAAGGATGGCACTGTGGACATAGCTGTATTCTGTCTCTCTCTTATGGGGACCAACCTTGGGGATTTCCTAGTTGAGGCTAACCGTGTGCTGGTGATGGGGTAAGTGATATTATGCAGAAAAACAGAGCTATGTTGGGGWAGAAGGTGTTCCCATTTATTTTCCGTATTTCTACAGTACCAGTCATCAGTTTTGACACACCTACTCATTCAATGGTTTTTCTTTATTTTTACTATTTTCTACATTGTAGAATAATAGAGAAGACATCAAAACTATGAAATAACACATGGAATCATGTAGTAAGCAAAAAAAGTGTTAATTCAAAATGTATTTTAGATTCTTCAAAGTAGCCACCCTTTGCCTTGATAACAGCTTTGCACACTGTTGGCATTCTCTCAACCAGCTTCATGAGGAATGCTTTTCCAAAAGTCTTGAAGGAGTTTCCACACATGCTGAGCACWTTGTTGGCTGCTTTTCCTTCACTCTGCAGTCCAACTCATCCCAAACCATCTCAATTGGGTTGAGGTCGGGTGATTGTGGAGGCCAGGTCATCTGATGCAGTACTCCATCGCTCTCCTTTTTGGTCAAATAGCCCTTAGACAGCCTGGAGGGGTGTTTTGGGTCATTGTCCTGTTGAAAAACAAATGATAGTCCCACTAAGAGCAAACCAGATAGGATGGTGTATCGCTGCAGAATGCTGTGGTATCCATGCTGGTTAAGTGTACCTTGAATTCTAAATAAATCACTGACTGTGTCACCAGCAAAGCACCATCACACCACCTCCTCCATGCTTCTCGGTGGGAACCACACATGCAGAGATAATCCGTTCACCTAGTCTGCGTCTCACAAAGAAAGACACGGCGGTTGGAACCCAAAATCTCAAATTTGGACTCATCAGACCAAAGGATAGATTTCCACCGGTCTGTCTTCAATTGCTTGTGTTTCTTGGCCCAAGCAAGTCTCTTATTATTATTGGTGTCCTTTAGTAGTGGTTTCTTTGCAGGAATTCGACCATGAAGGCCTGATCCACGCAGTCTCCTCTGAACAGTTGATGTTGAGATGTGTCTGTCACTTGAACTCTGTGAAGCATTTATTTTGGCTGCAATCTGAGGTGCAGTTAACTCTAATGAACTTATCCTCTGCAGCAGAGGTAACTCTGGGTCTTCCTTTCCTGTGGCGGCCCTCATGAGAGCCAGTTTCATCATAGCGCTTGATGTTTTTTTTGATGGTTCAAAGTTATTGAAGTTTTCCGGATTGATTGACCTTCATGTCTTGAAGTAATGATTCTCTTTGCTTATTTGAGCTTTTCTTGCCATAATATGGACATCTTCTGTATACCCCCCTACCTTGTCACAACTGATTGGCTCAAACGCATTAAGAAGGGAAGAAATTCCACAAAATATATTTTAAGAAGGCACACCTGTTAATTGAAATGCATTCCAGGTGACTAACTCATGAAGCTGGTTGAGAGAATGCCAATAGTGTGCAAAGCTGTCATCAAGGTGGCTACTTTGAAGAATCCCAAATATAAAATAAACTGATCTAAATATAACACTTTTGGGGTTACTACATGATTCCATATGTGTTATTTCATAGTTTGATGTCMTCACTGTTATTCTACAATGTAGAAAATAGTTAAAAAATAAAAACCCTGGAATGAGTAGGTGTCCAAACTTTTGACTGGTACTGTATGTTTTCGTCATCAACACTTTGGGTCTTTTTTTGCAGGGGTATCCTGAAAATAGCAGAGGTAGCAAGTAGATTTGAGAATGTGCGGAACTTCATGGGTGCTTTGTCCAGCCTGGGATTCAAGTTGGTTACAAAGGTAAGGCAGTAAACAGTGATGGCGCATGTTTTATGTAATATATTGTTACAATACCCTACTCTATTCATTTTGCTCCCTCCTTAGGACACAGAGAATAGCCACTTTTACTCCTTTGAGTTTGAGAAGATCGCAGAAGCTCCAGAGAGGATAAAGGCAGGAGGATTGGAGCTGAGGCCTTGTGTTTACAAGAAACGATGAGGACAACATGGGAGAAACAGTTCCAAACATACATGCCAAATGGCACTCTATTCCCTTTATACTGCACTGCTTTTGACCAGGGCCCATAGTTCTCTGGTCAAAAGTAGTGCACTATATAGGGAATAGGGTGCCGTTTGAGACATACCCCTGGAGAGAAGTCAGTGACGAGGCAAGCAGGATGGACAGTAACATAAAAGGGCTCTTCTGCTGGTTGTTACTGTAAATATGAAAATAACTTTCATAGATGAGTTGGTAGTTTTGACCTCCAAACAACGTTTCAAGGATTGTTGATATTAAACCTTTTATGGGCTTTCAAATTTCTGTTTCAAAGACAAAACATGTTCAAAAGTTGTTGACATTGGTATATTCTTTATTAAATCAAAATAAATGTATTGCATTAAGTCTTATGCACAATTTCAGATTTAAGAATCAAGTCAAAAGCAAGAGAAATTATAATTTTTTAAAGTCTGTTGTTAACCTTGTCTCTGTCTAGAAATAAGTGCTTCAGTATAATCGCAGCATTGAATTCTGCAGTCTAGTCTCACAGGGTACTCACAAGCCTCACTCTTCTTAGTGTACATAGCACAGGATCTAGCTTGGCCACTAGAGGGACACGAGTGATAATGTTATTCTCAGCCAGTTCCCAGTATCTACTGTCCCCATGCTCTCGGTCCAGATAGAGGGGACAGTGGTAGAGGGGCAGGGAGGAGGTGTTGCAGGGGGGGCTGTCTGGGGCTCGGACGGTGTCTGTGTTCCTCACCCGTGCTCTGACCCAGAGGAGGGGGAGCAGGCAGGGCTGGGGGGAGAGCGTGTCCTGCAGGGCTCCTAGCCGTGTATCCCACAGTGCCCCTCTCAGTTCTAGTCCACACAGATATACACCGGTCAGGGGAAGAGAGGCTGGGGATGTTGCGGCACTGAGCACCTAGCAAGACAAAGTAAAAGCAATAAATGGAATATCATTTTTATCATTCTAATAAGAATGAGTGGTACTTGTAGCTTTGGGAGGCAGTTTAGAGATTACTGTACTTGGAAATGAAGAGAGATGTTGCTGATGTCCCTCTGCTTAGCATGGGCAGCCTCCCTGATTAACGCGCCCAGAAAGCCCCTGGCGTTGGAGAAGGCAGACAGGCGGTACYCATTGGAAGGACCAATGGTGGCCTCATCACATAGGTACGCCTTGAGCAGCTCTGCTCTCCTTTCTAGGCGGAACAGGCTTGAGACGGTCAGGAGAGAGGAGACAGTAGGCTTGCTGTTTCGCATGGGCTGGTTAAGCTCAGAATGCAGGGAGGAAACCACATCAACCAGTCCATCCCACTCTGCCTGGAGGAAGTAGCGTAGGGGTCCCAGGGATGGAGCTCCTACACTCACAACCCTGATGTCATCCTTGCGTCCCAGACTTTCCTTCAGGGCCAGTAGTCGGTCCCTGGCCTGGGTGAAGTCTGGCAGCAGAGCAGGGTGGGTCAGCTTGTTGGTGCTCCTGACCCTGCCAAAGGGCTTCTGGGAGTCTTGAAGCAGGGTGTTCAGGGTGCGGCTGTGAACCTTCACCAGCTCTTCTGCCAAACCAGCACTAAAGCCCAACACCAAGGGGTCGCTGGTGTTGGCCAAAGCCTGAACACGTTGCTCCAGACTTTGCAGCAGGCCTGATAAGTCTGCAGAGATGGCAAAAGAAATGTTCCTCATTTACTCAGAAGAACAGATTCCTATGACTGACTGCTGAAGATTGAACATGTAAGTAGGGTAATGTACTTCAAATTCATAGGATATGAGTTAGTCTTTAATATAGACATATATTTTGTTAGTGATGTAAGTAGGGTCTGTTATGGCATTGTAGCTGGTTAATAGTGAAGCGTTTCAGTACCACAGCAGCTAGGTATGTGGATGATATCTGAGAGTGTGAGGCCCACTGCCCCAGAGAGGAGGTGCTGCTCTGAGACAGGCCCTAGACACACTCTCCACTGCCTCCAGGTCTGCCAGGTCTGCCACATGGCCTCCATACACCAGGTTGGCTATCAACATACCAGGGCACAAAGGTCAAAATCAAAACTTTGTCCCAAATGGCTCCCTATTTAATGCACTACTTTTGACCAGGGCTCTGGTCAAAYGTAGTACACTATGTAGGGAGCAGGGTGCTATTTGGGATGCATACCCAAGAAATTATGTACTCATATTTTCACAGAATATGAACAATATGTTTACCATTGACAATTCCATTTCAATTTAATTAGTTACTAGGGAGTCCTCAACTGTTACATAAGGTCTAAGTAGAGAAAGCAGCGTTACCTGCTATGTACTCCAGCGCCCCAGTTGGGTTGCCACAGACTTTGGCGATGTGGACTTGAGCATCCACCAGCGCCAGCAGGTCCTCCTGAGTCCTTGAGAAAAAAATAAAAACATCCTTAACATGCATATAACCAATGTTGTGGTAATAATATGTCCTATTCATCATCTATCATGAGAGTAAGTAAGCTTTGTCAGAGCCAGAATGGCCCGTAGGGTATGAGCTGTTTCTCCAGTTTCTGTAGCGTGAGGCAGCTTGATGTACAGTACAGGAGGTTGGTGGGACCTTCATTTTGGAGAACGGGCTCGTGGTAATGATGGGAGCGGAATCAGTGGAATGGTATCAAAACACATGGTTTCCAGGTGTTTGATGCCATTCCATTAGATCTGTTCCGGCCATTATTATGAGCCTCAACAGCCTCCTGTGATGTACAGGTACACCCCCTTGACAGGACACTAGCCTGTCGCAGGGCTTTGTATCATCTGTCATCATGATAACCAATATATAGTCATCTCACCAGTGATAGATGTTTCCCTGGCCTAGGTGTTTGTATGCCTGTCGTTGCAGCAGGACAGAGTGCAGGATGGCAGCGCGTAGCATGGGTTCCATGGTGCAGGCTGTGACACCAGAGGTTGGGGCAGACAAAGTGACAGACACAACCTGACGCAGAGAAGAGCACAGCTCCTCCTTCACATCCCAAGGAGAGTCACAGACCAGACGCAGCGCACACAATCTCATTGACGCTGCCAGGGGGAGAGGACAATTAGTTTCAAATGGCACCCTATACAGTCTATATAGTATTTATGTCTTGGCCATGCATCCCAAATAGCACCCCCCCAGGGGTAACGGTTAGAGAGTCGAGCCAGCAACCAGAGATTTGCCAGTTTGAATCCCGGGTCTGATGGAAAAAAATCTGTCGTGAAGTGAGCTGGCATCCGGAGTGTTGCTGGTATCAAAGCCTAGATGCCATTGCCTGCCGTTGTGACCTTGAGCCCCCCCAACAACTGCGCCACAGGTGCCCAGTGTGATAGAAATGTAAAGGTAATTTCCGATTGACCCGACATGCAGCGTTTACCGTGAATGCAATCTCCGCCAACGTGGGAACATTCCCTTTAAATTTCAATTGGGCTTTTGTGCAGAAATTCTGCGATACCGATTGAATAGAGCCATTAATCTTTGACCAGGCGCCCATAGAGCTCTGGTCAAAAGTAGTTCACAATATATTTTGAATAGGGTGGCAATTGGGAAGTATCCTAACACTTAACAGTCATGGAAAAAGAGGTGTCTGTGATAGTATGTTCTATTGAGTACCTGGGATGGAGAGTGGGGTGTATCCTCGTGTGATAAACCACAGTCTGAAGCGTGGGTGGACCCGACTACCTGCACACAGCCCAACTGGAATGAGGCCCTCTGTCTCCACATCTGTTTGGTGCCCTGGAAATTATAATAGTATTAGATTTGAGATTACATATTTMGAGATTACACAGGGTGAAGATTGGTGATTATTATTATGATTCTCACCTTTGGCTGCATAGGATATCAACTGATTGAGTTGACACACCACTTCGTCATCCCATTGATCTAACAGATGACAGTTGTTAAAGACCAGCCAATGGCCATCATGAACAGCTATCTTCAGTGCCGAGAGGATGACCTCCTTCTGGCATTTAGCTCCAAATGATATGACTTTCACCTGAAATCAACAGTCATTTAGAAGATTATTACACAAAACTGGAATGTTGGATATAATGGCAATCTGATTTAAATTGAACACAAAAGGTATGTTTGTGTGTAAGTAAGACATAAGAATTACCCCTCTTTTGTCTGTTTGGTACTGGGACACTTGTTTCAGCCAGTGAAGTGGTTGGATGCTAGCCCATCCATCTCTGCTTGGGCCTGGGAGTGTGACTATGACTGGCCCATTGTGTTTGTTCAGGAAGCGGGAGAGGGCCTCTGGGGAGCCGGTGTGAGGGGCCCCAGCTACCGCTGACCGCATGGGCTGGCCCAGATGACAGGCAGCCAGGTCCTCAGCCACAGCAGCCAGCCAGTGGGGCAACATGGTCTTCCAGAGGAGAGCCCTCTGCAGAGTGGACAGGTGGGAGTGAGAGCGACAGGGGACAGGCCCCACCACTGTGGAGGAGGGGAAGCGCAGGTACTCCTGCCACTGCCTGGGAGAGGTGGCCAGGGATGAGAGCAGCCCTGTGAAGGCTGGGATGTTTTGCAGCCGGAGGACCTCTGTGTGGGTGTGAGGAGGCACCCAGCTGGGGAGCACATGATGCTGATATGGAGAGGTAGACGGTGGAGGTGAGGCTGGTGTGGAAGCATCTACTGGGAGGTCCATATCTCCTAGGCCCCTGAGGAATGCCAACCGCTCCACTTCCGAGCAGCCCTCGTTGTGCAGGAATAGAGCCACAGACACCAGGAGCCTCAACAGGGTTGCATGGCTCTGGAACAGGCAGGGCCGGTACTGGGCCAACAGGTGGGATACCATCCTGTGCGTGATCTCTGCCATGACCGCCCCTGTCACTACCTCTCCACTAAAATTAACATCCGGTCGGCCCTTCAGGACTAACGTCCCCCTCACAGCGAACAGGAAGTTCCTCAGGGGGAACAAGTAGAAGGGGGAGAGGCGTGCCACCTCCTGCAAGGCCTGGTAGAGGGCTGTGGCCAGCCCTGCCACTCTGTGGAAGTCAGCCAGGAGGGGCTTGTGGCGCTCCAGCTCCAGGCTCAGCTCCATAATCTCAGCCTGCAGCTTCTGGGAGGCTGTCTGACAGGCCGACACCCGGGGGAGGAACTCAGGGTCCTGCAGCAGAGGGGTGAAGGACTGGAGGATGTACTCCATTAGAGAGACCTGGGGAGAGGGAATAAAAGGAATAAATCCTTTGCTATAAACCCATATTGTGATTCCCAAATGGCACCCTATTCCTTACATAGTGTACAGGACTCTGGTTAAAAGTAGTGCACTATATAGGGAATAGGGCGTCATTTGGGATGCATATTACAGTATAACACAGAGCAATATACTATATTCTAAAGCCAGAGAAATATAGGTCTCATTCTTATTGGGTCACCTCTTCCTGGCACAGTTTGTCCTGCAGTGCCTTCTTGTCGGTGTTGACGAGACAGTGCTGAACCCACAGCTCCAGACACTCGGACTGCACCAGCTCTGTCAACATGAGCTCCTGCACCTCAGTGGAGCTCAGAGAGAGGTCAATGACACACACCTCAGACAGGATAGACGGGTGGATCTCTGTGGGGACACAATGGAGAATTAAAGTAGTAACCTAGTACTTTCACTGGGTCCTGTCCAGGGAGGGGGTGTACTTGTACATCAAGCTGCCTCACGCTACAGAAACAGGATATAGGCTCCTGCCCTATAGGCCGTTCTGGCTCAAACTACTACTTTCATGAGCAGAAAGAAAAGTATGTACTGGTATATATATTTCCTACCATTGAGTATGAGTCTGACTGGTAGTGGAGTGCTGAGGAACAGGCAAAACTCTGGATGGGCTGTCTGAACAGGTCGTCTCAAACCAGGAGAATGGCTCCCTGCCGGCCGCATCAACACCTTCAGGAACTCTGGGCTGGGGACTGCTCGCTCCACGTGGGTAACCAACACCCTCAATCCTGCACGGAAACAAAATGATAGCCTTAGTCTGTTTGTGCCATYATGGCATAATTTCACTCATGTCATGTTGACAATGACAAATGTTGTTCGCAAGAGCACACACAGCTAATATATGCCATTTTATCCAAAGCGAATTACAGTTATGCTTGAATATATTTTACGTATGGTTGGCCCCAGGAATCGAACCCACAACCTTGGCGGTGCAAGCACCATGCTCTACCAACTGAAACATACTGCACCACATCTGGGACCACCAGGCTCACAGCATGATGTGAGTGAGGGACAAAGAGTAAAGCCCCTCAAGGAAAGGAACCAGTATCAGTCTCACAAACATCAAAATGTTCCTCCAGCACAATATGTACTAACTCCATTAGCTCACCTTTCTCTGAACCCTGCCTGACATTGTCCAGTAGGTCTGGGTCATCAGCACTGACCACAAGCTCATACTCTCCCTCCCTCTGAGCTGTGGTGTCGTCCCCTGGAAGATGGCCTGATGGGGAAGCAACATACACAATCAGCATTTCTCAAACACAAAATGTACAAATCAGTTTTTGTTTGACCTTAACTGTGACGTTTCCCCTAGGTCAGTGGTTCCCAAACTTTTTATAGTCCCGCACCCCTTCTAACATTCAACCTCCAACTGCGGACCCCCTCTAGCACCAGGGTCACCGCATTCACAAATGTTGTTTTTTGCCATCATTGTAAGCCTGCCACACACACTATACAATACATTTATTAAACATAAGAATGAGTGTGAGTTTGTCACAACCCAGCTCGTGGAAAGTGACAGAGCTCTTATAGGACCAGGGCACAAATAATAATATAATCAATKATTTTGCTCATTATTTAACCATCTTACATATAAATCCTTATTTGTTAATCGAAAATTGTAAATACCTCACCACAGGTTAATGAGAAGGGTGTGATTGAAAGGAAGCACATAACTGCAATGTTGGGTTGTATTGGAGAGAGTCCCGAGAATAATTTTCCACACATAGTCTGTGCCTGTATTTAGTTTTCATGCTAGTGAGGCCCGAGAATAAACTCTCACATAGGTACGTGGTTGCAAAGGGCATCAGTGTCTTAACAGCATGATTTGCCAAGGCAGGATCCTCTGAGCGCAGCCCAAGAAATCAGAAATCTGGCAGTGGCTTTGATTAAATTAAATTTTCACAGAACCGCTTGTTGTAATTTCGATAAGACTCTCTTGTTCAGATATCGGTAAGTSGACTGCAGGCAGGGCATGACAGGGATAACGAATCCAGTTGTTTGTGTCATCCGTTTCGGGAAAGTACCTTTCTAATTGCGCACCCAACTCACTCATGTGCTTCGCTATATCACATTGACATTGTACGTAAGCTTGTTCATTTGCACACAAAAAAATCATACAATGATGGAAAGACATGGGTGTTGTCCTTGTTAATGCAGACAGAGAAGAGCTCCAACTTCTTACAATTTTGTCACYCACATTGAATATAGTTGTGGAGAGTCCCTGTAATCCTAGATTCAGATCATTAAGGCGAGYAAAAACATCACCCAGATAGGCCAGTTGTGTGAGAATCTCGTCATCATGCAAGCTGTCAGACAAGTGAAAATTATGGTCAGTAAAAAAAAAATTAAGCTTGTCTCTCAATTAAAAAATACMTGTCAATACTTTGCCCCTTATATGGTCGCTGCCCAGTGTAGAAAGTGTGTAGAAAATACACGAGAGTTCAGGGGCCTTGCTTTAACGAAGTTAACCATTTTCACTTTTGTGAAAATCAGTCTTTCAAACTGTCATGCATTCCCTTGGCAGCAAGAGCTTCTCGGTGGATGCTGCAGTGTGCCCAAGTGATGTCGGGAGCAACTGCTTGCACACGTGTTACCACTCCACTATGTCTCCCTGTCATGCTTTTTTCTTTTTTTACCCCCTTTTTCTCCCCAATTTCGTGGTATCCAATTGTTAGTAGTTACTATCTTGTCTCATCGCTACAACTCCCGTACGGGCTCGGGAGAGACGAAGGTCGAGAGCCATGTGTCCTCCTAAACACAACCCAACCAAGTCGCACTGCTTCTTAACACAGCGCYCATCCAACCCGAAAGCCAGCCGCACCAATGTGTCGGAGGAAACACTGTGCACCTAGCGACCTGGTCAGCGTGCACTGCGCCCGGCCCGCCACAGGAGTCGCTAGTGCGCGATGAGACAAGGATATCCCTACTGGCCAAACCCTCCCTAACCCGGACGACGCTAGGCCAATTGTGCGTCGCCCCATGGACCTCCCGGTCGCGGCCGGCTGCGACAGAGCCTGGACTCGAACCCAGGAGCCTGCGCCACCCGGGAGGCCTTCCCTGTCATGGTTTTTGCGCCATCAATACAGATACCAACACATCTTGACCACCAAAGTCCATTTGATGTCACAAAGCTGTCCAGTACTTTAAAAATATCCTCTCCTGTTGTACTGGTTTGCAGGAGGTTTTCCTTCATTGACCCCCCCATAAACATAATGGACATATACCAGGAGCTGTGCCAGACTCATCCAGCTGTAACGCATAGGATTCACTGGCTTGTATGCGAAGCAGTAGTTGTTTCAAAACATCTCCTGCCATGTCACTGATGCGTCGTGAAACAGTGTTGTTTGATGAAGGCATTGTCTGTATAGTTTTTTGGGGCATTTTCCCCCAGCATTGTCACAGCCATATCCGCTGCAGCAGGAAGAATTAAGTCTTGCTTTGTCCAAGCCACTCGGTAGCTCACCATAAAATACAGCTTCTAGCCCCTTCTTATTAATGGTATCTGTTGCTTTTATACATGTCTTACTACTCGAAAGTCATCTTAATTCTCGCTCAAAAAGATCCTGTGGCTTATTTTTCAAATTGGCATGTTTTGTTTCTAAATGTCTGCGCAAGAGTGAATGTTTCATCAACTTGTGAGATAGTACTTTTGCACATATAACACACTGTGGCTAAGGAAAGGCACTACTCCCAATATAAGTGAACCCCAAATCAATGTAGTTCTCATCATATTTGTGCCTCTTCGATGGTCCAAAGTCCCTGTCTGTTGTTTGGTGCTTTCCCGGGTAAGGGGGCAGTAGCTCTTCGGCCGCATCAGATTCACAACTGTCAGTGTCTATGCTAGCTAAGCTAACAAGAAATGTAGAATTACTGAAGCTACCATTGGATGTGCTCGTGGAAGCAGAACAACTTGTGTCGTCAACAGGTGCAGGTGTAGTACTGCTGGTAGTAGAGCTGGTATCTGTCTCTATGGACGCGGGCCTTACTTTTTCTAACTATTCATCCATTTTCGAGCAAACGGAATGAGCAGCAGCTACGTTTGGCTACATACGGACCGGTAATGGAATTCCCGCGAGACAGTGTTGCCAACTCCTCAGTAAGGAAAGTATCTATTGGCTGTCCTAAAAGTCGCTAATGACGGCATCACCTAATTTGCATAATTGGCCATGTGCATGTAATTGTGATGGACGCTGTAGGGGAGAGGAATAACTTCGTCGGAGAGACAAAAAAATTGTAAAAAACACCCTAAATATGTTTAGAACTACAAATGAACTTTCTTCTGTCGATTCTTGTTTTTTTTAAATGTCACAATTCCAACCCTCCTCCTTTATCCGGGCTTGGGACCGGCAAAAGTGACCCAAAAGAGACACTCTGGTGGAATTACTTAGTTTATTGTATTTTGTTTTTTTGTTTAGTTTTTTACATTTATATCCCGCCCTGAATGTATGCCAGGGAGGGATCAGCCATCGGCGGCTTCCCACATGCGCGATTCATTTGCAGTCTGGACGTGGAAGGGTGAACATCTCCTGCAGCTGTGAGGGACTGCTGCGCGAGGATGGGCCGCCTGTGAGTGCTTTGGGACGGGGTGGGGCCTACGGCAGCATCCGCTGCTCGTTGAGAAGAGTAAGAACGATATGTACTTAGTAGTCTCCAAGTCTCCAATAACACCAGAAAAAGTTGCTAGTCGCTTTTTTGAAAATGTGTCGCTAGAGGGGTCTGAATACTCGCTAAATATAGCGGCAAAGTCGCTAAGTTGGCAACACTGCCGCGAGAGAGTAACGGTTAWTGTTATTGGATGTTAKTTATTTGARTAGGCTACCTGTATTTGACATTGTGATGTTATTTRGCTGAACACTAAATAACACTTAATTTTCTTTTTGGCAGTGAAACGAGGCTACTCAGGCGAGAAAAAAACCTCACCCAAATGTATAGCCCCGTTGGAAAATATAAATGGGCTGTTTGAAAATGTGAATTAAAAAAAATATTTATAGATCTTTAATGTGAATCACATTTTTAAATTTGGAGTATCCCCAAAGGCATTGCGCATTTTTTTTCTCTTTCAGTTTGGGAATACCTGCCCTAGGAAAGATCTACGATCAGCTTCCTCTCCCTCAATCCTAACATTAACCATTAGTGAGGAAAACACAAAACTTACTTAAGTCAGCCCCTAGGGGCTCCTAGTTGCTCACCTGTCAGCAGCATGGCCTGGGCACTCATCTCCTCATGTTGCTGAGCGTCTGCCAGCAGGGGCCAGTGTTGAGCCCAGGGGCCTCTGTATCCCCACAGCAGCAGCTTGAGCACCAGCCTGGGAGGCACACCGAGCACCTGGCGTTGGTCCACCCCTACAGCCCTAGCCAGGGCCATCTGCAGCTCTGCTCCCATAGGGATGGGGACATGGAGAGGGGCCCCAGATGGCCCAGGGGCCACGGAGGCAGGGTTAGGGAGTAGAGAGGTCCTAGGGTCCTCAGGGTTGATGTTAATGTGTCCAGACAGACACAGCTCTCTCCACTTCCCCAATAGTACCATCCGTACATCTGGCACAAATGGACCCAGGTAGGTGATGGTGGCAGCCAGGAGCAGAGCGTCCCCTGATATGGTCTGGTTATTCATTTCTGTCTCCTACAGAAGAGAGGAGGAGTGGAGCATGTTATGGTTCTTTATTCTCTAGAATAAAAACAAAATTGCATTATTGTTAAAACATCAATACAAAAATAAAAAAGATTGATTAAAATGTAAATAAATTACTGTAGGTAAAATATAGCAGTAAGAGTTGTAATGTAACTCTATTCCCAATATAGTGCACTACTTTTGATCAGGGCCCAAGTAGTGCACTATATAGGGAATAGGGTTCCATTTGGGACATATCCATTGGTATGTATTAGTATGAGTGTTTTGGTGTGTTTTTAGTATGAGTGTTACTTCCCTTTGCTGCAGCAGTCCAGTCAGTGATGTGACACTGAACCTGCTGTACTGCAGCAGCAGCCTTTCTTTCCAGGGTCTCAGCCTTACGCAGCTGGGCGGTCAGCTCTTCCAGGTCCAGTCTGAGCAACTGCTGCTGTCTCTCCATGTCCTCCAGCTGCTCCCGGGCCTCCTCCTCTTGCAGCCTGGTGTAGTATCGCAATACCTAGACGTTTGTTATTTATTCAAGGCCACCTGCTCCAATGCTTACAATCTTCAAACTTTCCTAATTCTTATATCTAGGTTGACGATGGGAAGGTAAAGACAACGCAATAATTCTATATGGAAGCGTTAGAAAATACACATTCATGGGAACAGCACCATTGCTGGATTCTACAGGATTACCATTGAAAACATGATCAGTGGACGGGATATCCAGTAATTAAGTGGCTGTAGATACTTTTAAAAACATCCAAATGAATAATGACAGTAAAGCAGTTATGGCATGTGTCTGCTGAATACCTTGCTGAAATTCACTACGATTGTGTTTATTTTTCACTTTGATGGCGAACTTTCTGTGCTGCTATCACTGACTCCCAGTCATTCCGAATGTAACTTGTTGAATAGTGGCACTAAGAGTTATGGTATATTTGAATCCTCTTGTCTTAACTGGCATATTTTTTACCTAGTCCTTTATACAGTGCATTCAGAAAGTATTCAGACCCCTTGACTTTTTCCACATTTTGTTACGTTACAGCCTTATTCTAAAATTGATTAAATTATTCCCCCCCCCCCCCTCAGTCTACACACAATACCCCATAATGACAAAGCAAAAACAGGTTTAGATATTTTTGCAAATGTATAAAAAAAGAACACACTGAAAAATCACATTTACATAAGTATTCAGACCTTTCACTCAGTACTTTGTTGAAGCACCTTTGGCAGCGATTCAAGCATTGAGTCTTCTTGGGTAAGAGGCTACAAACTTGGCACACCCTTATTTGGGGAGTTTCTCCCATTCTTCTCTGCAGATCCTCTCAAGCTCTGTCAGGTCGGATGGGGAGGGTCGCTGCACAGCTATTTTCAGGTCTCTTCAGAGATGTTCTATCGGGTTCAAGTCCGGGCTCTTGTTGGGCCACTCAAGGACATTGAGACTTGTCCCGAAGCCACTCCTGCACTGTCTTGGCTGTGTGCTTAGGGTTGTTGTCCTGTTGGAAGGTGATCCTTCGTCTTAGTCTGAGGTCCTGAGAACTCTGGAGCAGGTTTTTATCAAGGATCTCTCTGTACTTTGCTCCATTAATCTTTCCCTCGATCCTGACTAGTCTACCAGTCCCTGCCGCTGAAAAACATCCCCACAGCATGATGCTGCCACCACCATGCTTCACTGTAGGGATGGTGCCAGGTTTCCTCCAGATATGACGCTTGGCATTCAGGCCAAAGAGTTCAATCTTGGTTTCATCAGACCAGAGAATCTTGTTTGTCATGGTCTGAGATTCTTTAGGTGCCTTTTGGCAAACTCCAAGTGGGCTGTCATGTGCCTATTACTGAGGAGTGGCTTCTGTCTGGCCACTCTACCATAAAGGCCTGATTGGTGGAGTGCTGTAGAGATGGTTGTCCTTCTGGAAGATTCTCCGATCTCCACAGAAGAATTCTGGAGCTCGGTCAGAGTGACCATCGGGTTCTTGGTCCTTCTCCTCCGATTGCTCAGTTTGGCCGAGCGGACAGCTCTAGGAAGAGTCTTGGTGGTTCCAAACTTCTTACATTTAAGAATGATGGAGGCCTCTGTCTTCTTGGGGACCTTCAATGCTGCAGACATTTGGTACCGTTACCCAGATCTGTGCCTTGACACAGTCCTGTCTTGGAGCTCTACGAACAATTCCTTTCACCCCATGGCTTGGTTTTTGCTCTGACTTGCACTGTCAACTGTGGGACCTTTTATATAGACAGCTGTGTGCCTTTCCAAATCATGTCCAATCAATTGAATTTATCACAGGTAGACTCCAATAAAGTTGTAGAAACATCTCAAGGATGATCAATGGAAACAGGATGCACCTGAGCTCAATTGAGTCTCATAGTCTGAATACTTATGTAAATAAGGTATTTCTATTTTTTATAAAATTGCCAACATTTCTAAAAACCTGTTTTTGCTTTGTCATTATGGGGTATTGTGTGTAGATTGCTGAGGATTTAATTATTTTTTATCCATTTTAGAATCAGGCTGTAACGTAACAAAATGTGGAAAAATAAAAAGTCAGTGGGTCTCCATCACTCTCCTTCTTGGTCAAATAGCCCTTACACAGCCGTGGGTCACTGTCCTGCTGAAAAACAAATGATAGTCCCAATAAGCACAAACCAGATGGGATGGTGTATCGCTGCAGAATGTTGTGGTACCCATGCTTGTTAAGTGTGCCTTCAATTCCAAATAAATCACTGACAGTCTCAACAGCAAAGCACCCCCACACCACCTCCTTCACCACACATGCGGAGATCATCCATTCACTTACTCCGTGTCTCACAAAGACACGGCTGTTGGAACCAAAAATCAAACTTTTGGACTCATCAGACCAAAGGACAGATTTTCACCAGTCTAATGTCCATTGCTCGTGTTTCTTGGCCAAAGCAAGTATCTTCTTCTTATTGGTGCCATTTAGTAGTGGTTTCTTTGCAGAAATTTGACCATGAAGGCCTGATTCACAGTCTCCTCTGAACAGTTGATGTTGAGATGTGTCTGTTACTTGAACTCTGTGAAGCATTTATTTGGGCTGCAATTTCTGAGGCTGGTAACTCTAATGAACTTATCCTCTGCAGCAGAGGTAACTCTGGGTCTTCCTTTCTTGTGGTGGTCCTCATGAGAGCCAGTTTCATCATGGCGCTTGATGGTTTTTGCGACTGCACAGGATTAACTGCCTTTCATGTCTTGAAGTAATGATGGGCTGTCGTTTCTCTTTGCTTATTTGAGCTGTTCTTGTCATAATATGGACTTGGTCTTTTACCAAATAGGGATATCTTCTGTATACCACCCCTACCTTGTCACAACACAACTGATTGGCTCAAATGCATTGAGAAGGAAAGAAATTCCACAAATTAACTTTTAACAAGGCACACGTTGAAATGAATTCCAGGTGACTACCTCATGAAGCTGGTTGAGAGAATGCAAAGAATGTGCAATGCTGTCATCAAGGCAAAGGGTGGCTYCTTTGAAGAATCTCAAATACATTTTGATTTGTTTAACACTTGTTTTGGTTAGTACATGATTCCATATATGTTATTTCATAGTTGTGATGTCTACACTATTATTCTACAATGTAGAAAATAGTAAAAAATAAAGAAAAACCCTTGAATGAGTAGGTAAGCCAAGTTAACAAACAGATCACCGACCATTTCAAATCCTACCGTACCTTCTCCGCTATGCAATCTGGTTTCCGAGCTGGTCATGTGTGCACCTCATCCACGCTCAAGGTCCTAAACGATACCATAACCGCCATCAATAAAAGACAATACTGTGCAGCCGTCTTCATCGACCTGGCCAAGGCTTTCGACTCTGTCAATCACTGCATTCTTATCGGCAGACTCAACAGCCTTGGTTTCTCAAATGACTGCCTCGCCTGGTTCACCAACTACTTCTCAGATAGAGTTCAGTGTGTCAAATCGGAGGGCCTGTTGTCCGGACCTCTGGCAGTCTCTATGGGGGTGCCACAGGGTTCAATTCTCAGGCCGACTCCTTTCTCTGTGTATATCAATGATGTCGCTCTTCTTGTGATTCTCTGATCCACCTCTACGCAGACGACACCTTTCTGTATACTTCTGGCCCTTCTTTGGACACTGTGTTACCTAACCTCCAGACGAGCTTCAATGCCATACAACACTCCTTCCGTGGCCTCCAACTGCTCTTAAATGRAAGTAAAACTAAATGCATGCTCTTCAACCGATCGCTGCCCGCACCCGCCCGCCCATCTAGCATCTCTACTCTGGACGGTTCTGACTTAGAATATGTGGACAACTACAAATACCTAGGTGTCTGGTTAGACTGTAAACTCTCCTTCCAGACTCATATTAAGCATCTCCAATCCAAAAGTATATCTAGAATCGGCTTCCTATTTCACAACAAAGCCTCCTTCACTCATACTGCTAAACATACCCTTGTAAAACTAACTATCCTACCGATCCGTGACTTCAGTGATGTCATTTACAAAATAGCCTCCAACACTCTACTCAGCAAACTGGATGCAGTCTATCACAGTGCCATCCGTTTTGTCAACAGAGCCCCATATACTACCCACCACTGTGACCTGTATGCTCTCGTTGGCTGGCCCTCGCTACATATTCGTCGCCAAACGCACTGTCTTCAGGTTATCTATAAGTCTTTGCTAGGCAAAGCCCCACCTTATCTCAGCTCACTGGTCACCATAGCAGCACCCACCCGTAGGACGCACTCCAGCAGGTATATTTTACTGGTCATCCCGAAAGCCAACTCCTCCTTTGGCTGCCTTTCCTTCCAGTTCTCTGCTGCCAATGACTGGAACGAATTGCAAAAATCACTGAAGCTGGAGACTTATATCTCCCTCTCTAACTTTAAGCATCAGCTGTCAGAGCAGCTCACCGATCACTGTACCTGTACACTGCCCATCTGTAAATAGCACACCCAACTACATCATCCCCATATTGTTATATTTTTTTGTTGCTCTTTTGCACCCCAGTATCTCTACTTGCACATTCATCACTCCAGTGATAATGCTAAACTGTAATTATTTCACCACTATGGCCTATTTATTGCCTTACCTCCCTAATCTTACTACATTTGCACACACTGTATATAGATTTTTCTATTGTGTTATTGACTGTATGTTTGTTTATCCCATGTGTAACTCTGTGTTGTTTGTGTCGCACTGCTTTGCCTTATCTTGGCCAGGTCGCTGTAAGTTGTAAATGAGAACTTGTTCTCAACTGGCCTACCTGGTTAAATTAAGGTGAAATAAAAAAAGGTGTCCAAACTTTTGACTGGTACTGTATATCACACACACATGCTCCCGCTACTGTCCTTCAACCAAATTACAACAGGACTTCACACCTGGCCACACGCAGCCGGGCACGGCTCTCCGCCATGCGCACTTCCAGCTGTTTCTTCCGGGCCTCCTGGGGGGCCATGTGGCGCTGGACACAAGCATACTGGTACACTGCCCTCACCCAGCGGCACAGGGACTCACACGCCCGGCTCACACCTCGCACAGACTCCGGTAAGAATGCTCGTTGCGGCACTATCTGGCCCAACTGACGGAACAGGTCGTCGCTCAACATGGAGCGATCAAAGAACTCCAACTCCTAAGAAATAGGACAAGACAGATTACCTCATGATAGGAGATATTCCTTGAACTTTGATGTATGTCACTGCAAACTCACTGTGCATATTACAAAGAGTATCCCTTAAAAATAAAAAGGATAGGTAAGGTCGTAAGTTTCTTAATTCCTCTCATATATTCTACCAATAGAAAATTATGCCTCATCCCGTTTGACCCCTGACCTGGAAGAAGTTGGACTGTCCCAGCAGCTGTTTGCTGCTCTCCCAGTTGCGTGGGCGGTTGAATAACAGGCATATGGCGTCCATAACGATGATCACTCCGTCTGGGGGAAATCTGTAGCGTCGCACCTCAACCAGGTCTGACGTGCTCAGAGACTGAAGAGCATCAAGTGCAGTCTGGTACAGAGGACTCACCTAGGTAGGTCCAAGGAAACATAACATACAGTATTAGGAACATAATAAGACAAACATCTAAATGTCCCCCTTTTCCCTACATAGTCCACTATTTTTGACCAGGTCCCTGGTCAAAAGTAGTGCACTATACAGGGAATAGGCAGGCGTAGTGTGCTAATGTGATAAGTATGATGATTGCAGAGAGGTGAGTGATACTGGGACCATATAGATAGAGAGGCTGATGTTATTATCTATGAGTGGGACCTCCTTGAAGGCGTCCTCTGCCTGCTGTTGGGCCTGATGAGTCTGTTCCTCCAGGTGAGATAGTCTGTTCTCCTCCAGTAGACAGTGCTGCCGGGCACGCTCACACAGCGTTCGCTCTGTGTCTGTCACACGCTGCAGCGGGTACAAGCACTGGAACACAAACAGACAGGCAAACCCATTAATATGGGATACCTCCCAAATGGCACCCTATTTCCAATGTAGTGCACTACTTTTGACGCGGTCCATAGGGCTCTGGTCAAAAGTAGTGCAGCATATAGGGATAAGGATGCCATTTGGGACGCACACATTTTGATTTCCAAAGGTACAGTACAGATTATGTTGAACACTGAAGAGAAGCCACATATACAGTCGTGGCCAAAAGTTTTGAGAATGACACAAATATTAATTTTCACAAAGTCTGCTGCCTCAGTTTGTATGATGGCAATTTGCATATACTAAAGAATGTTATGAAGAGTGATCAGATGAATTGCAATTAATTGCTAAGTCCCTCTTTGCCATGCAAATGAACTGAATCCCCAAAAAACATTTCCACTGCATTTCAGCCCTGCCACAAAAGGACTATTGTGGGGTTTTATAAAGGTTTTTTGACATGCTTAACTAACTATAAGCTAGTAGGGCTTCTTATGTATTAAAGTTTGAATTGCTGACTCTTGTGAACCTGCATTTTCCATTGTTCTCACTCTTACCAGTGCTCAGGGCCTAACCATGAATATCAGCCTGAAATGTGTGTGTGTTAAAGAGAGCGCTGTACTGTATGAAATATGTGTGTGTATGAAACAAATGTACAGTAGTGTGAAGCTGTACTGTGTGACGAGACTGTGCTAATCTTAGAGAGACACAGGAGGGGTGAATCATGAGACTGCTGACTGTGGTGTACAATGGACTATAACCCAATACTATAAAAACGTGATTAGCAACTATATCATATGTGATTGAATACTATAACAAACGTGATTAGCAACTATATCATATGTGATTGGATATTGACAACCTGTTGCCTGGGCGCCTGGATGTCTGTGTGTGGTGCTGGAAGTAACAGTTAGCTCAGATAAGAAGCTGGAAGCTGTAGTTAGCCTTGAGCGAGAACAGTGGACAATGTATACAGATGCAGATATCTCAGACAATGTTTATAAACTGTCTGACCCCAGTCCTGGGGTGAAGGAGCGTAATCTACACAGCAACAGCGACGGGACAACAGAGAGCGCAAAGGGGCTAGGACTAGCTTATGTCCAACACAACGATAGGCTGGGTGAGTCTAAACCACGCCAGTCTCTACTCTGACAGGCCGGCTCGGAAGTGGAAACTATCTCTTGTCATGAGTATTTATTATAATGTTCTTTGTCAGTAACAAGTGTCTTCTCGTTTCCACCCTGCGGGTGGTGCAGTGGACCCGTATATACGAAAAATGCATTGCCATTTATTAACTTTTGAATTAAACAATTATTTTAATCAAGTTCAGGTGTCCTATTGTTCCTATCTCAGTTGAACTTACGCAACCCTACACTAGCTGACATATCAGTGATTCTCTCGTTAACACAGGTGTGAGTGTTGACGAGGACAAGGCTGGAGATCACTCTGTCATGCTGATTGAGTTCGAAATAACAGACTGGAAGCTTCAAAAGGAGGGTGGTGCTTGGAAATCAATTGTTCTTCTCTGTTCAACCATGGTTACCGGTGCAAGGAACAGGTGCCGTTCATCATTGCTTTGCAACAAAAAGGGCTTACAGGCAAAGGTTATTGCTGCAGTAAGATTGCCCTAAATCAACCATTTATCGGATCATCAAGAACTTCAAGGAGGAGGCGTTCAATTCGTTGTGAAAGAAGGCTTCACGGGCGCCCAAGAAAGTCAGAAGCGCCAGAAACTGTCTCCTAAAGTTGATTCAGCTCCGGGATCGGGGCTCCACCAGTACAAGAGCTTGCTCAGAGATGGCAGCAGGCAGGTGTGAGTGCATCTGCACGCAGTGAGACGAAGACTTTTGGAGGATGGCCAGGTGTCAAGAAAGGCAGCAAAGAAGCCACTTCTCTCCAGGAAAAACATCAGGGACAGACTGATATTCTGTCAAGGTACAGGGATTGGACTGCAGGACTGGGGTAAAGTCATTTTCTCTCTGATGAATCCCCTTTCCGATTGTTTGGGGCATCCGGAAAAAAGCTTGTCCGGAGAAGACAAGGGTGAGCGCTACCATCAGTCCTGTGTCATGCTAACAGTAAAGCATCCTGAGACCATTCATGTGTGGGGTGCTTCTCAGCCAAGGGAGTGGGCTCACTCACAATTTTGCTAAGAACACAGCCATGAATAAAGAATGGTACCAACACATCCTCTGAGAGCAACTTCTCCCAACCATCCAGGAACAGTTTGGTGACAACAATGCCTTTTCAGCATGATGGAGCACCTTGCCATAAGGCAAAATAAAAAACTAAGTGCTCGGGTAACAAACATCGATATTTTGGGTCCATGGCCAGAAACTCCCAGACCTTAATCCCATTGAGAACTTGGGGTCAATCCTCAAAAGGTGGGTGGACAAACAAAACCCAACAATTCTGACAAAATCCAAGCATTAATTATAAAAGAGCTGGGCTGCCATCAGTCAGATGTGACCGCAGAAGTTAATTGACAGATACCAGGGCGGATTGCAGAGGTCTTGGAAAAAGAAAAAGAAGGGTTGACTTTGCATCACTTCATGTAATTGGTCAATAAAAGCCTTTGAAAATATCTAAAGACACTGAAGCAGCTAACTTTGTTGAAATTAATATTTGTGTCATTCTCAAAACTTTTTGGCCACGACTGTAAGTAATGTCAAAGTTTGGAGCACCT
>NC_036862.1:23283665-23396674 GCF_002910315.2 Salvelinus sp. IW2-2015
GATAGGGGACATAGAGAGTCAAAGGATGTAGAAAAGGGGAAGGATGGAGGAGGGTGTGATTTATTGACGGCAGAACAGTCAGGAAGATATGTAGTTATTGGAGATGGTTTGAGACAGAGTCGTGGCAGGAGAGATCGAAGTCATCGTGGATGTTGAAGGAAAGGCGGTAGTGAAGACGAAAGCATAAAGCGCGAGGAGAGAGGAAAGTAACATGGGAGAGGCGGCACTAGGGGCTAGGACTAGCTTATGTGCCAACACAACGATAGGTGGGTGAGTCTAAAACACGCCAGTTCTCTACTCTGACAGGCCGGCTCGGAGTGGAACATATCTGTCATGAGTATTTATTATAATGTCTTTGTCATAACAAGTGTTCTTCTCGGTTCCCCCTGCGGGTGGTGCAGTGGACCCGTATATACGAAAAATGCATTTTGCCATTTATTAACTTTTGAATTAAACAATTATTTTAATCAAGTTCAGGTGTCCTATTTTCCTATCTCAGTTGAACTTACGCAACCTAACACTAGCTGACATATAGTGATTCTCTCGTTAACACAGGTGTGAGTGTTGACGAGACAAGGCTGAGATCACTCTGTCATGCTGATTGAGTTCAGATAACAGACTGGAAGCTTCAAAAGGAGGGTGGTGCTTGGAAATCAATTTCTTCTCCTTGTTCAACCATGGTTACCGTGCAATGGAAAAACAGCGTGCTGTTCTCATTGCTTTGCACAAAAAGGGGCAAAAAGGGCTTCACAGGCAAGGTTATTGCTGCCAGTAAGATTGCACCTAAATCAACCATTTATCGGATCATCAAGAACTTCAAGGAGAGCGGTTCAATTGTTGTGAAGAAGGCTTCAGGGCGCCCAAGAAAGTCCAGCAAGCGCCAGGACTGTCTCCTAAAGTTGATTCAGCTGCGGGATCGGGGCTCCACCAGTACAGAGCTTGCTCAGGAATGGCAGCAGGCAGGTGTGAGTGCATCTGCACGCACAGTGAGACGAAGACTTTTGGAGGATGGCCAGGTGTCAAGAAAGGCAGCAAAGAAGCCACTTCTCTCCAGGAAAAACATCAGGGACAGACTGATATTCTGTCAAAGGTACAGGGATTGGACTGCTGAGGACTGGGGTAAAGTCATTTTCTCTGATGAATCCCCTTTCCGATTGTTTGGGGCATCCGGAAAAAAGCTTGTCCGGAGAAGACAAGGTGAGCGCTACCATCAGTCCTGTGTCATGCTAACAGTAAAGCATCCTGAGACCATTCATGTGTGGGGTTGCTTCTCAGCCAAGGGAGTGGGCTCACTCACAATTTTGCCTAAGAACACAGCCATGAATAAAGAATGGTACCAACACATCCTCTGAGAGCAACTTCTCCCAACCATCCAGGAACAGTTTGGTGACAAACAATGCCTTTTCCAGCATGATGGAGCACCTTGCCATAAGGCAAAATAAAAAACTAAGTGGCTCGGGTAACAAAACATCGATATTTTGGGTCCATGGCCAGGAAACTCCCCAGACCTTAATCCCATTGAGAACTTGGGGTCAATCCTCAAAAGGTGGGTGGACAAACAAAACCCCACAAATTCTGACAAAATCCAAGCATTAATTATAAAAGACTGGGCTGCCATCAGTCAGGATGTGACCCAGAAGTTAATTTACAGCATACCAGGGCGGATTGCAGACGTCTTGGAAAAAGAAGGGTCAACACAGCAAATATTGACTCTGCATCAACTTCATGTAATTGTCAATAAAAGCCTTTGAAAATATCTAAAGACACTGAAGCAGCTAACTTTGTGAAAATTAATATTTGTGTCATTCTCAAAACTTTTGGCCACGACTGTACAGTAATAGTCAAAAGTTTGGACACCTACTAGGGTTTTTCTTTATTTTTACTATTTTCTACATTGTAGAATAATAGTGAAGACATCACAACTATGAAATAACACATATGGAATCATGTAGTAACCAAACAAGTATTAAACAAACCAAGATATATTTTAGATTCTTCAAAGTAGCCACCCTTTGCTTTGATGACAGCTTTGCACACTCTTTGCCTTCGCTCAACCAGCTTCACCTGGAATGCTTTTCCAACAGTCTTGAAGAAGTTCCCATATATGCTAAGCACTTTTGGCTGCTTTTCCTTCACTCTGCGGTCCAACTAATCCCAAACCATCTCAATTGGGTTGAGGTTGGGTGATTGTGGAGGCCAGGTCATCTGATGCAGCACTACATCACTCTCCTTGGTCAAATAGCCCTTACACAGCCTGGAGGTGTGTTGGGTCATTGTCCTGTTGAAAAACAAATGACAGTCCCCTGCTCTGACATGCACTGTCAACTGTGGGACCCTATATAGACAGCTGTGTGCCTTTCCAAATCATGTCCAATCAAATGAATGCACCACAGGTAGACTCCAATAAAGTTGTAGAAACATCTCAAGGATGATCAATGGAAACAAGATGCACCTGAGCTCAATTTCAAGTCTCATAGCAAAGAGTCTGAATACTTATGTAAATAAGTTATCTGCTTTTAAWTTTTTTWAATAAATTTGCAAACATTTCTAAAAGACAGTTTTTGCTTTGTCATTATGGGGTATTGTGTGTAGATTGTTGAGGATTAAARTTTTTWWAATCCATTTTAGAATACGGCTGTAACATAACAAAATGTGGAAAAAGTAAGAAGTCAGTGGGTCTCCATCACTCTCCTTCTTAGTCAAATAGCCCTTACAAAGCCTGAAGGTGTGTTGGGTCATTGTGATGGTGAAAAACAAATGATAGTCCCACTAAGTGCAAACCAGATGGGATGGCATATCACTGCAGAATGTTGTGGTAGCCATGCTGGTTAAGTGTGCCTTGAATTTTAAATAAATCACTGAGTGTCAAAAGAAAAGCACCCCCCACACCGTCACACCTCCACCTTCAATGCTTCACAGTGGGAACCACACATGCAGAGACAATCTGTTAAAATTTGGACTCATCAGACCAAAGGACAGATTTCCACCGGTCTAATGTCCATTGCTCGTGTTTCTTGGCCAAAGCAAATCTCTTATTATTATTGGTGTCCTTTAGTAGTGGTTTCATGCAGCAATTCGCCCATGAGGGCCTGATTCACGCATCCTCCTCTGAACAGTTGATGTTGAGATGTGTCTGTTACTTGAACTCTGTGAAACATTTATTTGGGCTGCAATCTGAGGCTGGTAACTCTAATGAATTTATCCTCTGCAGCAGAGGTAACTCTGGGTCTTCCTTTCCTGTGTCGGTCCTCATGAGAGCCAGTTTCATCATAGCGCTTGATGGTTTTTGCGACTATACTTGAAGAAACTTGACCTTCATGTCTTGAAGTAATGATGGACTGTCGTTTCTCTTTGCTTATTTGAGCTGTTCTTGCCATAATATGGACTTAGTCTTTTACCAAATAGGGCTATCTTCTATATACCCCCCTTACCTTGTCACAACCGATTGGCTCAAACGCATTAAGGAAAGAAATTCAAAAAATTTACTTTTAACAAGACACACCTGTTAATTGAAATGCATTCCAGGTGACTATCTCATGAAGCTGGTTGAAAGAATGCCAAGTGTGTGCAAAGCTGTCATCAAGGTGGCTACTTTGAAGAATCACAAATATAAAATATATTTGATTTGTTTAACACTTTTTTGGATACTACATGATTCCATATGTGTTATTTCATAGTTRTGATGTCTTCACTATTATTCTAAAATTTAGAAAATAGTAAAAATAAAGAAAAACTTTGGAATGAATAGGTTTGTCCAAACATTTGACTGGTACTGTAACTCAGTGCTCTCCTTAGAGCCAGACATGTACGTTCGTTTTTCCAGTTGGTTACCTTTTGTGTTTCTGCAATCTTCCTCTTCAGTCTGACAACTTCCTGGCTGTTCTGCTCAGCTGTGTCTGTCATGTCTTTCACACGGGCCAAGATTGTTGACACTCTGAGGTAGCAAGATGGATACATGTAAGTTTGACACATTTTGACAGCTCATTTTCTACAACACAAAATAGAACTAAACATTACTGTTACGGGCTTTACATTCTTAGACAAAACAATTTTACAGGTATTTGTGTCTGATTGTTAACAGATACAAAGGAAGTCCCTGGTTGTGTACTGAATGGCACCCTATTCCATATATAGTGCACTAATATGTGAGCTCTGGTCAAAAGTTGTGCAGTATGTATCTTGGGACACAAGCCATAAGTCCTCCTCACCTGTTAGCCTGGCCCCGGCCCTGTTCACAGAGGTGGCTGCAGAGGTGGAAGAAGTGAGCGATCAGCTCCAAAAATGTCTGGGGGCTGAAAGGCTGGAGGTCCGGATGGAGGATGGAGGCATATTTACAGGCAGACTGGTGGATCCCTGCCATGGCCTCAGAGATACTGCCCACTAAGCCATCTCTGTCCACTACGGAAGGTACATAATAGCAACATTAGATAATACAAATTAATAAAGAATGTATACATTTAACAGAGACATGATGTAAATGTTATGTTGGAAATACATCATGGATCATTCTCAAATGGCATCCTATTCCCACCATTGGGCTCTGGTCAAAAATAGTGCACTATGAACCCTGATCAAAGGTAGTGCACTATATAGGGAATAGGATGACATTTGGGACAAACCCAAGATAAACCAACCTTTGCTTTCTGTGTCGGGTATCTGCAGGCTCTCTCTGAGGCGACAAAAGGCTGCCTCAACAAGGGACTGGGTGGACCAAGGCTGGTATACCTCCACACAGCAGCAGAGGCTGAGAGTCTTGGTCATGTGTGCCACTGCCAGGGTTACTGAGGCGTTCTCAGGAGGCATCTCACTGGTGTCTGGGGAGAAGGGCAGCAGCAGGAACACATGCACATTCCTCTGGGTCTGTCTGAAATACCTGCATCAAAAAGCACATAATGGTCTTTCAAATAATGACATTTAAGAAAGGGAATTAATTTTACACACATAAAAAAATGTCACATTTTAGTAGATATGTGCATCTTTCCTTACAAGTACGATATGCATCTAGATACATGGGCTCCAATACAATACTTTTAGTTTGAAACGATTCAGTGCGATTCGATTTGATTAGTGGTACAAATCGGTGCGATTCTGTTCGATTCGATATTATTCAATATTACTAACAATTGTTGCATGAACATTCATTTTCCATTCTAAATTAATATTTGATACTGATGGAGCTCAGGGGCCGGATTCAGAAAACATTACTTACGAAAAAAATTAAGAAGGTTTTGTGAATCCGGCCCCAGGAGCTGAGCTGGATCTGTCTGAGCTGACTCCTCTGAGCTAAAGCGCCCTGTGTGTCTGTGTGTGTGTGTGTTTGTTTAACTATACTTGTGGGGACCACAAATACACCCCCAATTTTTTTTRCATAAATAAAAGGTTAGGTTTAGGGAAAATTGGATTTTGAATGGGAATCAATTGTGTCCCCACAAGATTAGTATTAGTAAAAAAGTTATATATAAAAAATAATTGTGAACTGGTGACTCGCAATGTTTTAATAGTTTTTTATTACTGATGCATGCTTTTCTGGATCGGTTTGGGCTCCCGCGGACCGATGCACTCACATCTTAAACATTTGAATCGGAAGCGATATGCATCGGTGAATCATTACATCCCTACATTTTTTATAATTGATCAAACTCTCTTATCCAGAGTAATTTACAGTTAGAGTATAGTAAGTAACTATACTACCAGTCAAAAGTTTTAGAACACCTACTCATTAAAGGGCTTTTCTTTATTTGTACTATTGTCTATATTGTAGAATAATAGTGAAGACATCAAAACTATGAAATAACACATATGGAATCATGTGGTAAGCAAAAAAAGTGTGAAACAAAATATATTTTATATTCAAAGTAGCCACCTTTTGCCTTGACAGCTTTGCACACGCTTGGCATTCTCTCAACCAGCTTCATGAGGTAGTCACCTGGAATGCATTTCAATTAACAGGTGTGCCTTCTTAAAAGTTAATTTGTGAAATTTCTTTCCTTCTTAATACGTTTGAGCCAATCAGTTGTGTTGTGACGAGGTGGGGGGGTATACAGACCATGAACATATTATGGCAAGAACAGCTCAAATAAGCAAAGACAAATGACAGTCCATCATTACTTTAAGACATGAAGGTCAGTCAATTCGGAAAATTTCTTCAAGTGCAGTCGCAAAAACCATCAAGCACTATGATGAAACTGGCTCTCATGAGGACCACCACAGGAATGGAAGACCCAGAGTTACCATTGCTGCAGAGAATAAGTTCATTAGAGTTACCAGCCTCAGAAATTGCAGCCAAAATAAATGCTTCACAGAGTTCAAGTAACAGACACATCTCAACATCAACTGTTCAGAGGAGACTGTGTGAATCAAGCCTTCAGAATTTCTGCAAAGAACCCACTACTAAAGGGCACCAATAAGAAGAGACTTGCTTGGGCCAAGAAACATGAATAATGTACATTAGACCGGTGGAAATTTGTCCTTTGGTCTGGAGTCCATATTGGAGATTTTTTGTTACAAACGCTGTATTTTTGAGATGTGATGTTGGTGTATGGATGATCTCCTCATGTGTATTTCCCACCGTAAAGCATGGAGGAGGAGGTGTTATGGTGTGGGGGTGCTTTGCTGGTGACACTGTCTGTGATTTATTTAGAATTCAAGGCACACTTAACCAGCATGGCTGCCACAACATTCTGCTGCAAAGCGCTATCCCATCTCGTTTGGGCTTACACGGAACCCAAACCGTCTGCGCGCGTGTGCCATCGTGCACTATCGTGCATACATTTATTTTGTCCCCGTACACCAAACATGATCACGACACACAGGTTAAAATATCAAAACAAACTCTGAACTAATGACATTAATTTGGGGACAGGTCGAAAAGCATTAAACATGTATGGCAATTTAGCTAGTTAGCTTACACTTGCTAGCCAATTTGTCCTATTTAGCTAGCTTGCTGTTGCTAGCTAATTTGTCCTGGGAAATAAACATTGAGTTGTTATTTTACCTGAAATGCACAAGGTCCTCTACTCCGACAATTAATCCACACATAAAACGGCCAACCGAAATGTTTCTAGTCATCTCTCCTCCTTCCAGGCTTTTTCATCTTTGAACTTATATGGTGATCGCATCTAAACCTTCATAGTATTACCATGACGACCGGCAAAACAGTTCGTCTTTCAATCACCCACGTGGATATAACCAATGAGGAGATGGCACGTGGGTACCTGCTTCTATAAACCAATGAAGAGATGGGAGAGGCAGGACTTTCAGTGCGATCTGCGTCAGAAATAGAAAGGAGTTCTATTTTAGCCCTTGGCATCGCAGACGCTCGTTGGCGCGCGCAACTAGTGTGGGTGCAATAATTGAATAACKTGGATTTCTAAATTTATTTTGCGACGCTCGCGCATGCGACGTGTCCGGTCTGGTCTGCATGTGAGTCTAAGTATCATTTGTTTTCCAACAGGACAATGACCCAACACAACTCCAGGCTGTGTAAGGGCTATTTTACCAAGAAGGAGAGTGATGGAGTGCTGCATCAGATGACCTGGCCTCCACAATCCCCCAACCTCAACCCAATTGAGATGGTTTGGGATGAGTCGGACCGCAGAGTGAAGGAAAAGCAGCCAACAAGTGCTTAGCATATGTGGGAATTCCTTCAAGACTGTTGGAAAAGCATTCCAGGTGAAGCTGGTTGAGAGAATGCCAAGAGTGTGCAAAGCTGTCATCAAGGCAAAGGGTGGCTAATTGAAGAATCTCAAAAAATACATTTAGATTTGTTTAACACTTTTTTGGTTACTACATGATTCCATATGTGTTATTTCATAGTTGTGATGTCTTCACTATTAGTAGTGTATACAGAAAGTAATTTGTAGAAACACCTATTTTCTTACTTCTCAAGGGCCTGGTCATCTCGTAGGCGATTGCGTGAGTTCTTGATGAGAGCGTTGATTCTCAGCACCAGATTCTTCAGCTCCTCGTCAGAGTAGAGCCCTGGGAAGGTCCCGTCAGCCATCACCACTATCAGTTCATCTCTGGCGGCTTGACTGGTCTCCTCGTGGACAAGTATCACCACATTGCCACCGTGCACGCCTGCCTGGCCACCTGCCTCCCGCAGCATCTCACGCAACTGACTCTCATTCCCAGGATGCACCTCTATCAACTGATAGCCAGTGAGATAGGCAGCTAAACGCACTGTGGTCTTTCGGCCTGTGCCTCTCACAGCCCCAAACAGAGCCCCATGCCCGCCAGGTATGAGCAGAGCCCTGAGGACGTGCACCAGCTGACATACCCTCTGCCTGTGCACAGTGTAACTAGAGGTGCTCCTGTAGTTATCATCAAACTCCTCTTCTTCCTCCTCCTCTTTGCTTTTGACTGTGAAAGCCAGCTGCTGAACTAGTAACCCCAGGTCTCTTTCCAGGTAGGCAGAGTTGCGTTTGAAATTGTGCTGCTGAGACATGGAAGGGAGCGGCTCCAATAGCTCTACGCTAAAGACAACATGTTGAATAGTAGTCTCCATGTCCTGCAGGAGTTGTAAAGGCACAAGGGACCTGGCTYGGCTGGGCTCAGTCTGTGGGGTCTGTTCACACAGCTTATGGCTCCTCTTCCAGTCTGACTGATTGACTGGTTTACGTCCTTTTGGAGGAGAGGGATCCAGTGCTTGATGTGAGCTTGATATGAGCTGTGTCGGTTGAAAAAGAGACACATCTTTCTTGAGGGGTTTCTTCACATGCTTTTTCTTGACATTTTCTTGTTCTGGGGGGTAGATCTCACCAAATAAATCATCCTCACTACTGCCCCATGAGCTGGAGTCTGAGCTGCTCACCCTGTCAGAAAACTCTGCTTGCTCCTCCTGTTCTGTGTGTGTTTCAGCCTTCATAGGCAATGGGGACTTGGCAGGCTGCTTTGGAGTGGATGGTCGCTGATGGCTTGACTTCTGGTAGTCTGTTGGTGTAGGAGGGGGTATATGTGTGCTAGGCCTAGTTGATGCAGCACATGGGGTGTCCTCTGCTCTGGCAGTCTGGGGTTTAACTGTCATCCTGCTGCTGTAGTGTCTCTCTGACACCTTAGCCATCAGTGACACCAGCGCTTGGCCCTCATCCTCTGAGCACAGCCGGTCTCCAAATGTGCGCAGACACTCATGCATCCACAGACGAGCTATGTTGAGCATGTTGGCTGCAGGGCCCAGTGTGGCTGGAGCAAAGCAAGGAAGGGCAGAGGAAGAGTGAAGAACCCTGAGGCTAATCTTCTTCTGGAGTGATTGTCTGTTAGAGTTGCGCGGTGCCCATAAGCATATTCCCTGAAACACCTTCTGCAGGTCATGCATGGAGAAGAGGAAGTGTGGCCTGTGGACGTTGGGTTGGAACTGCTCACACACGGCATAATACAGGTCTAAGGTTGCAGTGATGATACATCGTGCCATATCCATGTACCTGGGCATGCATGGGAACTCTTTGAGCCAGTTCTGTAGCTGTGGAGAGTGGATGGAGAATAAAACATCTACAGACAAGCTGGGCAGCACCAAGATGGAGAAGTGACGGGAGAGGCGGGAGGAGATCCGATTGCAATCTGATTGGTTGCCCACTCCTGATGTGCGGCAGGTACCCAAGTAGCTGATAGCTCCGGAACTAAACAGCTTGAAATGATAACCATCTGAAGTTAGAACGCCGCCCCGAGAAATGCACTGCCGCAGTGTCTCCAGAGCCATGGACGTCTTTCCAAAAGCATCTACAGTAAAGAGAAGAGCATAGTTTGGGTTACCATTAGATTTATCTTTGATAATGAAACATATCCACAAAAACAAATCTTCAAAAATATGTGCCCCAGGTAAAAAGTAGCAAAAGTAGCGCACAATATAGGGAGTAGGATTCCATTTTGGATGCAAACTAGATTTATCTTTAAATTAAATTTAGAAAAATATTCACAAATTAAAAAATACTCATTCACAAATGCAGGGTTCCTACTAACTCACCACAGGGAGCTTCATGGAGGTCATCCACAAACAGGAGCAGTCCAGGCTGTTTGATCATAGTACCCATGGTTCCTAGCCGGGTCTTCTGGCAACCCATGCTCTCCAGCACGTTGCGCAGGTCAGTGGATCTCAGGCGTGGGCTGGCAGGCAGGCGGATGTGTGCCCTGTCCTGACTTAATAGAGAATGACACAGCATGGTCTTCCCTGAGCCTGCCTCTCCTACCAGCATCGCTGGCTGTTTGGCCTCCAACATCAGGTCCAGCAGGTAGGCATATTTCTCATACTGAGTGAATAAGGACAGCATGGATGTATATGAAAATAGACATTGTATTCATATCAAACTCAGGGAATGGAACCGGTTAAGGGAATAGAACCGACAACTGGAAAATAATGACATTTTTCGAGGAACAGAATCAAAACCGGGAACGAAAGTGATCTATACTGTTCTGGAACAGAAGCATTATTTTAAAAGCATGGGAACCGGTTAATTACGTTATTTTACGTTCCGGGGATTTTTTTCCCATTCACACAAAAAACACAACAAAGTTCCTATGCAAAGCCTTCACTCTTATTCCAGTGTCTGCCTGCCTGCCTGCCAGATGAAAATTTTAGCCACTATGTGTGCGTGTAGGCTATCTGCCCCTCCCCTTCCGAAGCGTAGTCTACTAGCCTACTACWGACGTTACAAGCTTGATACAGAAATTAGGATGAGAGATTTTTAATTAGAGAAGAATGGATTAACTTTTTCAATGCTATTAAAGGACGCTATAGTTATCATGTTTCACAGTGGATTTATTAACTACAAAAAGGTAAGATGTGTTTTTATTTAAATTCTGGTGGCACTCTGCACACACAAGCTTGTTAGCTAGCTAGCTAGTTTTGGTCCAACGTTAAAACAACTCTCTGAAGTTCAAAAACATTAAATGTTCCTTCATAGAAGCTGGTCCTCCGTAGGCATAATTCTGTGGGCCTAATTCAGATAATGCATGTCATAACAACAAGATGCCCAGCGCTTCAAAGCAAGCCTCCTCCTCCACCCTCTCTCACTTTCTCCTCACCGGCAAAATTTTAATTGCATCTCGCGCCCTATACTTGTCTGTTGAATGCATGCAAATAGCTATAGCTTTTGCCCGCTCCATTGCAAGCTGCTCTATCCGAAGTGATTGGTGAAGTAATTTAATGTCGAGTTAAATGTAAAAAAAATAATATTTCTGAGGTTTAAAAAGGAACAGAAAGAAAGTGGAACATAATGTTCTGTTCAGAACGAAACAATTACAAAATAATTTTGGTTCCAACCKCTAGATACAATAAAATCAGTAAAACCACACATTTTGACAGTTGGAAGATTGGGGGGCTAACCTGGGGGACAGTTGTGTAGACCATCTGTGGGCTCTTGCTCCTGGAACAGTTGATMGGGTTGCTAGTGTCTCCCATCATCCCCTCACTCAGGTTAAAAAAGTGTTCAAAGACCGTCCCCTCTGAGGGAACCTCCACTCTGTACCGGCTCTCAAATAGCGCCTCACGAGCTAGCAGGTCAAACTGGGGCCAGTGTCTGAAATATAGAAATCATATTTTGTATTATCAAGCCCTGTACAGTTGTGAGATTATAAGACTTGACTGAAAATAAAACAGAATAACAGTGTCTGACCTGGGATGCAGGTGTCCYCCAAAGCCCCAGATATAAGCCACTAGAAAGAGGTTCCTGGCTTGAATCTCTTGCTGAGTTGAAGGGATCAGGGCATCTGTGCATGTCGGGTGAGCTCCAACTGGGTTKATTTCTTACAGCATTAGGAGAGAGGCAACTAGCTGTTAATATGTGACAAAAATAAACTAAGAAATCATAATATGAACATGCACTGTACAGTTTATGGTTATTTGTACTCTGATCATTTATATTCATGAACATAGTATGCTGCTATTTACAACACCTCTTTTGTCTGTCATCCTTGGTGTAGCTTTTAACCCCCGTCCTTTCCCAAACTGCTCCAGGAGGGCATGTAGAATCCTAATGAATGAATTCACTTCTTGCAGTCCGTAAGTGATGCCTTTACTGAATTTACTGGATCCATTTCCCTCGCTGTCCATGACAGGTGTGAGGGCCTTGTGCCTAATGAAAGTGAGTGTGCTGGAGAAAAGGTCCTCAGCCAAACGGTTCCACATCTTCAGGGTCCCCTGATCCAGACTGTGCTCTCTGTAGAGAGCGTCCATTTCGACCTTCCACACAGCCTTCCACAGGTCCTTCCCAGAGAGATACACCAGGTTGCAGCGGGTCACTGCAGAAGGGGCTGCATCTCCCAGGTCTGTGACCTCTGCCAATAGTTTCAGCTCCTCGTGGGATGGCCGAACCTTCTCTCCTGAGGAGAGGCACAGGAAGGGATCGTCAGGATTGCAGAGGGTGCTGAAGGAGTCCAACCAACCAGGCTGCCCCAGCGGCTCTCCATCCATCACCAGCCACTTCCCCTTCCTCGTCTGACCCCCCTTCTTCTTTTTAGAGGTGGTGGTGGTTGACAAGTCATGCCGCTCTGAGTCTCTCAGTACTTTTGTAAAAGCACCATCCCACCAGGACCCCTGCTGTTCATAGCAGCCCCCAAAGAGCTCCTCGTGGGACAAGGCATTGGGGAATAAGACCACGGTGTCAACAGAGCTCCAGTTTGAAGTAGAGGACTGGTAATCAGTTTCCATACCATCTCCTTCACAGGTGAGATCCTCATCAAATTCGGCCTCCTCTGCCCTAGCTGCCAGTCTACGCAGTGCTCCGGCCAGGGCACGGTAGCAGGTTGTCTTTCCACTCCCAGCAGGGCCAACCAGAAGAACTGCTCTGGAGAGCTTCATAGCCTGATGGAGGGTGAGTGCATTGCGCAGCACTTTGGTATCAGCATGGAACCCCGTTTGTTGCAGCTCCTCTGTAACTGCTGTCTTCAGAATGTTCTGTTCCCCTTCCTCCTCAATGTACTGTTGGAGAATAGGGTGGGAACGCGCCACTGGAAAGATCTCTTCAAATATGGTGCGGAACTGTGAGGCTTTCTTCTGCTCAAAGATAGCCGATAGTAGGACTAACAAAACACTGTAGACAACAGCCTGCTCCTCCAACACAGCTTGCATGAGGGCAGCAGACTGGTTGGCACGCTTGTAGTGGGTAGACTGGGGACATTTGTCTCCTCCCTCTGTCTCAGGGGGTTTGAGYATCCCATCCAGAGGAAGCCTAGGAACGTCAGGTTCCTCCCTCAACACTTTCTCCATATGCACATCCAGCCGGCTGTTGCTGCGGAGATGTGTCCCAGAGGCAGCAATGACATTTCTGAGAAGAACCATCCAGGATGTCTGCTCACCACTGACAGAATCAGGGAGACAGAGAGAGTCTTTGGCCAGGCTAAAGAGGGAGATCAGCCGTCGACTTATAGACACAGCATCTGAGAAGCCCAGGGAGACTAGCATGACCTCTGTGATGATCCTGTAGTCAGGGTGGGCCAACGAAATGGGCCTGGTCGCCACTCGCAGATTCTCTGGGACCTCTGTTGTGTATCCTCGTGATGAAATGATTACACAGCCATAGCTCAGTTTGGCAAATATGTTTTTCCCAGAAAAAGACATCTGGCACTCAAGCTCATTAGACTTTCTGCACTCTTTCCAAATGTCGCCATGGCTGTCTCTTGGTGAAACTGTACCATCTCCGTTTGGGTAGGAGAAACTAGATAAAGGKTTGGTGTGGGTCTCAAAGCCTTTCTGCTGAGTATTTCTCTGCAGGATGGACAGGGATTGGTGAATGTCTGAAAGATGCTGCCCTAGTTGGGAAAGTGCTCCCTGGGTCATCAGGTCTACACAGTCCAGCACCAGCCAGGCCCCGGTCTGAAGGGCCCCAAACAGCATCTGCTGGACGACAGAGGGACTCGTATTGACACAACACTGTAAGGAGATGACCTGACGTCCCAGTGCTCTTCCTAACTGAACCACAGTCTTCCTCTTTCCAGACATGCAAGGTCCACTTACAAAGCCACACCTGTAGCTGGTCAGAGCCAAGAGGATACCCAGTATTGCTCTATCTGTGGAGGGGGTGTTTACTAATATCCAGTGCTCTGGGCCAAGGTATTCGTAACCATAGGGCAGCTGGGTGCCCAAGATTTCAACATAGCACAAATCATGGTGTCCCTCTTGTGTTGTTGACTCATTCTGAGTGTCTGTAATCAGATGGTACTTCATCAAACTCTGCCACTCGAAAGACGACTCGAGGTCACACTTTACCTCCATGAGCCTAGATAACTGTTGCGAGTGGTTCATGGTGAGTAACACCAGAGCATGCAGCACTGTCACCATGCGCTGGGTGGTCATTGATTTGTCAATATCACCCGTGATGCCGTCTTGTATGGCTTGGCACAAGCTCTGGAGTTTGGAAGCATTTTGTGCCTTGATGCGGGGCCACTTGACCGGAGCTGAGGCCTTGTAAGCCTTCCGAACTTCACTGCACCATAAAGCCTCTTCAGCCACTAACAGGCATTGCAGTGGGTAGTCAGAGAGTATACTCCACATAGAAGGCAAATCGTTCACTCCTTTTGCTTCTTTACCCTCTTCCTTTCTGAGGAAGCTTGATGGGCTGGTGTAGCGAAACGGATCAGGTGACGGGGAGTCCCCAACGTTCTTCTCCCATTCCGGGTCCGGTTCCAACCGCTCGAACTGTTGTCGTGCCACAGCACACTGCTTCATGAGCTGCATCATGGCCTGTTGAAGCTGCAGCTCCAGGAGACATAGCCACACCAGGGGGTTGAGGTTTGGCTCCAGAGGGCAGAGGAAGGGCACGTGCTCCCTGACACTACCATACACCCCCCGTACACACATCTGGGTGTCAGAGAGATCCAAGCCACTGCTCAGATCTGTCACATCAGAGGGCATGTCAGTTTTGCTGTCCACCTCCAGCCAGCGCACCCCTCGAAAACACTTACGCACCAGAGGGAGCAGAGCAGAGGGTGTGGGGTGCAGAGAGAGGAGTTTGATCACCTCCCCATCGCTCAGGAAGCAGAGGCGAGGGAACTCCCCGCGGGGTGAGCCAAGGAGGTACAGTAGCTGGTTGGAGATACCCTCCATGTTGGACAGACCCTCTATGAGGAGAACACGGAGGCTGTGTCCATGGAAGCAGCAAGTCAACTCTGTTGTCTTCCTGAGCCGCACTATGTTCAGCACGTGGGGGTCCCTTAGTGTAGRTTGGATAATCTCCTTGAAGGTCTTATCCACAGGAAGGAACTTGTTCAACTGTGGTCAAAGACAAAGACAACATTATCATTTAGTTATCCTGCATCACCCTCCAAAACAATCTATAATTGTGGCAGTTGTGGCAGAGGCATAAGAGACCCTGAACTCACCAGTTCTGCCTTCTGAACACTGACCGTTGTCTCGTAGAACATTTTGCTAAGGAAGACCCACTTCTGCTGGTACCTTTCAAAGAAATCAAGCAGTTCCTCTACATATTGCAAGTAGAGGAACATATGGAAGTAAATCACAGTTGATAAAAAGTAGTATAAAGACGTCACAATAGGAGGACATTGTTGAAAACAGTATGGTCTTGAAAACAGTCATATTTATGTAAAGAAAGATCTATCTACCCAAGCTTTTTGATCACTATGGGTCTGGTCAAAAGTAGTGCACTTTGCCAATTTGGGGGTGTAGCCTAGTTTACATTACCCAGTTCTTGCAACAGCTGCACCCAGTGTTCCACCTCCGGCCTGAACTCAGCAACGTGAGGAGAGAGCAGCATGTTGGACAGAGTCATTACACTGTCCTGTGTCTGAGCCAGGAGTGTCTCCAGACCTACAGTAAGAAATCAATACAACTTTACTTACTACTTTTAACAGCAACAATGACAACATGTTAAACATATCTGAACCAAAGGAGATTTAAATTAGAAAATATAATATAAAAAGGTGGTCTCAGAAATTTTACTTATTATTAACACAAAAAAACACTCCTTTCTCCCCGTTCAATCTCACCAATGATGGTGAAGGTGCCACTGTCACGAGAGTGCTGTTTGGGGGTTTGGTAGTTTGAGACCAGGCCATTAGTGGGCTTCTTTCTCCGTGTGGCACCAAGCTGTGGTTTATCTTCCTGCCACACAGTAACAATGAACTTGGCCAGTCGGAACAGTGCCCCCTCCCAGCGTCTCTGAAGCTTCCTGAAGGCCTGCTCCATGTCCGCCTCTGCCTTAGCCTCCTGGCAAATCTGGCAAAGTCCCACAGAGAGAGTTAAGTTACCCTGAGTAAGACTGCATCCCAAATGGCACCCTATTCCCTATATAGTGCCCTTCTTTTGAATGTGCTAAATGGATTTTCTGTTCTCACCTTGCTGATTTTATTCTGGTGCTCTCTCAGCTTCTTGGACATCAGGTCAGCTACAGTGAGGTTCCACTCTGGTGCATAAAGTAACCCCATACCTAGAAGAGGAGACAGGAGTGTGGTATGTATCATGGACTCATGTAAATCATGTTGCAAAGATGATTGCTATTCAAATAACCAGTCATGGCTGTGTCTCAAATAGCACCAGTTTTGACCAGAGCCTTTAGGGCTTTGGTCAAAAGTAATGAGCTACACTGAATGTACACTAGAAGGTGTTGAAAGCGTTCCACAGGGATGCTGACCCATGTTGACTCAGTGAGGCTTTTCAAATTCAGGAACTCTGTTGAGCTTCTGACTTACTCTTGAAAGTTACTTTTGAAAAGTTACTCTTGAAAGTACAATTTCGACATTGGGTAGTTTATCAGTAGTTTTCCTCTTGTCATGTCAGTCATTTCAGACTCTAGAGAGCTATTGATAACTTGCCAGCAATGTCCAGTTGATCAACTAGCCCATGTCTGGTAATGTTTAGCTAGATTGTTTTGTCCATTGATTTTGTTGTAATGTTTGAGTCACTCATATCACAACTGCGAGGTCCCATGGGTCCCGAGGTGTGGATTTGTTACTACACCACACTACTACAGAAGCACTGGTCTAACCTTTGAAGATGTTCCTCCAGTGTTTGTGTTTGAGTGTGGGGCTGCTGAGTTTGGCCAGCACAGGGAGCTGCTGGTTGAAACGCTCAAGGATCTCCAGGGTCTCCTGCAGCACAGCATCTCGGGAAGGGATGGTCCTGGCCAGGGATACTGCCTGCTGCAGCCACTCATCCACCTTCTCCTGGGCTCTCGACACAACAAACTGACACCAAACATTTATATTTTTACATTTTTGTCATTTAGCAGATGCTCTTATTCAGATCTAATTACAGTCAGTGCATTCAGCTAAGTTTAGTAGGAAAAAACTAACACATATCACAATTCTTGCAAGTAGACTCACATTAACCAAATTAATCAAATCAACAGTAGGTGAAAATATTAGTCTTTCCCATATCAGATTCAAATCAAATTTTATTGGTCACATACACGTGTTTAGCAGATGTTATTGTGGGTGTAGCGAAATGCTTGTGTTTCTAGCTCCAACAGTGCAGTAATATCAAACACGTAATATCTAACAATTTCACAACAATACACGCAAAACTAAAGTGAAGGAATGGAATTAAGAATATATAAATATTTGGACGAGCAATGTCAGAGTGACATAGAGTAAGATACAGTAGAATAGAATACAGTATATGCATATGAGATGAGCAATGCAAAATATGTAAACACTATTAAAGTGACTAGTGTTCCACTATTAAAGTGGCCAGTGATTGCAAGTCTGTTATGGCAGACTGCAGGGAGAGGTGAGGGGGGTGGTAATTGAGGAGAGATATCTTGCAGGTAGCTGGCTCCATCCCCAAGCCTTATATGGACTTCCTGCCCCAGCTAGGCAAGACTGGGAATCATTAAGCCAGAGATTGCTTGGGGATAAAGGAGGAAGCAGCCTGCACAACAGGGCAGAGGAGGAGCAAACCAAGCAAGGTACGAGCTGTATAATTACACATTGTGACATGGACTGTTGGATTAGGAAGTATAATACCCAGATTACATGACCAGCCATGTTGCCATGGAGATGCTATTGAGTGACACTGACCCTACAGAAGCCCTGCCAAGACATCTGTGTGGTATGGATATAGAGGAAGTTGAATGTCCAGAAGATGATATGAACAGCCTAGTTACCATCACGCCTCGAGGGACTTGACATGATATTGACTGACTCTGACATTAACAAAATCTCTGGCTGACTGTGTGTGTGAGGAGGAAGTAGAATGTTCAGATGGAGACAGCCATGTTGCTTTTGCCAACACCCAGGAAAGTCCAGAAAATGTGACATTGTGTGACAGACTTTCAAGAACCTGACAAACTGTCTGTTACAGAGATCCAGGATTGTGATAACATACATGAACTCAAGTCCTCGGGTGGTTGTTGTCCTTGATGATCTTTTTGGCCTTCCTGTGACATCGGGTGCTGTAGGTGTCCTGTAGGGCATGTAGTTTGCCCCCGGTGATGCGTTGGACAGACCGCACCACCCACTGGAGAGCCCTGCGGTTGCGGGCAGTGCAGTTGCCATTACCAGGCGGTGATACAGCCTGACAGGATGCTCTTAATTGTGCATCTGTAAAAGTTTGAGGGTTTAGTTGCCAAGCCAAATTTCTTCAGCCTCCTGAGGTTGAAGAGGCGCTGTTGCACCTTCTTCGCCACACAGTGTGGGGGGACCATTTCAGTTTGTCAGTGATGTGTACACCGAGGAACTTGAAGCTTTCCACCTTCTCCACTGCGGTCCCGTCGATGTGGATAGGGAGGTGCTCCCTCTGCTGTTTCCTGAAGTCCACGATCATCTCCTTAGTTTTATTGACTTTGAGTGGAAGGTTATTTTCCTGGCACCACACTCCTAGGGCCCTCACCTCCTCCCTGTAGGCTGTCTCGTCATTGTTGGTAATCAAGCCTACTACTGTTTTGTCATCTGCAAACTTGATGATTGAGTTGGAGGCATGCTTGGCCAGGCAGTCATGGGTGAACAGGGAGTGCAGGAGGGGGCTGAGCAGGCACTCTTGTGGGGCCCCAGTGTTGAGGATCAGTGAAGGGGAAGTGTTGTTTCCTACCTTCACCACCTGGGGGGGCAGCCCGTCAAGAAGTCCAGGACCCAGTTGCACAGGGCGGGATTCAGACCCAGGGCCTCAAGCTTAATGATGATCTTGGAGGGTACTATGGTGTTGAATGCTGAGTAGTCAATGAAAAGCATTCTTACATAGGTATTCTTCATGTCCAGATGGGATAGGGCAGTGTGCAGTGCGATGGCAATTGCATCATCTGTRGATCTATTGAGGTGGTAAGAAAATTGAAGTGGGTATACGGTGTTAAGTAAGATAGAGGTGATATGATCCTTGACTAGTCTCTCAAAGCACTTCATGATGACAGAAGTGAGTGCTATGGGGCAATAGTAATTTAGTTCAGTTACCTTTGCTTTCTTGGGTACAGGAAAAATTGTGTCCATCTTGAAGCATGTGGGGACAGCAGACTGCCAGCTGGTCTGTGCATGCTCTGAGGACACGGCTAGGGATGCCGTCTGGACCGGCAGCCTTGCAGGGTTAACACGATTAAATGTCTTACTCATGTCGGTCACAGAGGAGGAGAGCCCACAGTCCTTGGTAGTGGGCCATATCGGTGTTATCCTCAAAGCGGGTGAAGAAGGTGTTTAGCTTGTCCGAAAGCAAGACATCGGTGTCTGCGACGTGGCTGGTTTTCCCTCTGTAGTCCGTGATTGTCTGTATACCCTGCAACATACATCTCATGTCTAAGCTGTTGAATTACAACTCCACTTTGTCTCTATACTGATGTTTTGCCTGTTTGATTGCCTTACAAAGGAAATAACTACACTGTTTGTATTCTGCAATATTCCCAGTCACCTTGCAATGGATAAATGCTGTGGTTCGCACTTTCAGTTTTGCGCAAATGCTATCATCTATCCACGGTTTCTGGTTCGGGTAGGTTTTAAAAGTAACAGTGGGTACAACATCTCCTATACACTTCCTGTTTAACTTAGTCACCGTATCAGTGTATTCGTCAAATGTTATTCTCTTAGGCTACCCGGAACATATCCCAGTCAGCGTGATGAAAACAATCTTGAAGCGTGGATTCCGATTGGTCAGACCAGCGTTGAATAGTCCTTAGCATGAGTACTTCCTGTTTGAGTTTCTGCCTATAGGAAGGGAGGAGCAAAATGGAGTCGTGATCAGATTTGCCGAAGGGAGGGCGGGGGAGGGCCTTGTAGGCATCCCGGAAGTTGGAGTAGCAGTAGTCGAGTGTTTTAGTAGCGCGAGTACTACAGTCAATGTGTTGATTGAACTTTGGTAGCGTTTTCCTCAAATTTGCTATGTTAAAAATCCCATGCTACAATTAAATGAGGCCCGAGGATATGTGGTTTCCATTTTGCATAAAGTCCAGTGAAGTTATTTGAGGGCCGTTGTGGTAACGGCTTGAGGGGGAATATACACAGCTGTGACTATAACCAAAGAGAATTCTCTTGGGAGGTAATATGGTCGGCATTTGATTGTGAGGTATTCTAGGTTGGGTGAACAAAAGGACTTGAGTTCATGTATGTTATCACAATCACACCATGAATAGTTAATCATGAAACATACACCTCCGCCCTTCTTCTTCCCGGAGAGATATTTATTCCTGTCTGCGCGATGAACTGAGAACCCAACTGGCTGGACGGACTCATAGACAGTATATCCCGAGAGAGCCGTGTTTCCGTGAAATAGTATGTTACAATCCCTGATGTCTCTCTGGAAGGAAATCTTCGCCCTGAGCTCGTCAACTTTATTATCCAGGGACTGAACAGTAGCGAGTAATATACTCGGAAGCAGTGTGGACTATAAGTCCACTCCGAATACCTCTTCTCCGCCAGCTGTGTTTTGGATCAGCCTCTGGAATCAGTTCAATTGCCGTAGGGGGGTACGAACAAAGGTTCCGATTCGAGAGAGTCGTATTCCTGGTCATAATGCTGGTAATACTGGTGAGTTACCGCCACTCTGATATGCAAAAGCTCTTCCCGGCTGTATGTAATAAGAAATAACTAAATACTGCAAAGTTGCCTAGGGGCTAGAAGCACGGCTGCCCTATCTATCGGCGCCATTTTCTAATTCAATAAGCATACTAGGTTCCTGCTGTCACTTATTATTAGTATGTTGTTAATCAACCTAGACACTATTAGAATAGAGCAACCAGACAGACACCTTGCTGAAGAGCAGCAGCCTCCACTCTTGGATCTGGGAGGTGGATACAGTCATCAGCTCCCACAGTCCTTTGCGAGCTTCCATCTTCTGCTTGGCTGCTGTTACAAAAGTCAAATCCAGAGGGTTTCCTACAGAGGGAACACAGATAAGAGAGTGAGGAAGGAGCGATGTAAACACAAGGCAGGCACCATCCTTCAGTCCCTCTCTCATCTCACCTCTGAGACTTTTACTTGTCCTGCTGAGCTCTGTCAGGCGAGCAGAGACAGCATACACCTGTCTGCACATGATCTTGAGCTTGTTAAGCATCTGAGCAGCATTCTGAGTGGGGTCCAGATATGGTCCAGAGGTGGCTTTGGTCACCATCTCGTCCAGGTCGTGGGCCAGGGAGGAAAAGGTGTTGTCCAGGGTGTCAGCCATGGAGGGAAGACGCTGGCACACTTTATCTGCTCCCTGCTTCAGGAGAGGAACAAAAATGTCCCACAGGTCCAGCATCTAAATACGGGGGGAGGGGTGGATAAACACACATTTGGAAATGCACTGCGATATCTATGTGAATAAAGCAATAAAAACAACAATATCTGTAGGTAGCTCTTCTTGTGATGACTCAAAATAGGTACAAGGAAATGATTCAGACATATCAAAAGCTATGTGTTTAAAACCTGTTCCTCCAATAACAGCTCATCTGGTGTCATCTGTCTGTAGTTGGTTCGAACGGTTTCCTGGAGAGAGTGTAGGTACTCCAGTTGATGTTGCATGTCATCAGACATTTTCGCACAGCGTTTCACCTGAGGGAAGAAGTCGAATGGGGTCGATAAAATATACAGTATTGATTAAAGGAAGCAAATAATGATTAGATGACTATGCACAGCAATAACTACAGAAAGGTGCATGTGTAGGCAATACCATGCTGGCATAGTGGGTGAAATCGTTGAAATCTGTGGGTTCGACCCTAAGACCTTCCACAGCTCTTTTCAGTTCTAATATCAAGTTCTCTGAGCGCAGCTTCAGCTCCTCATTCAACAGAGTCAACACATCCTCCTCTATTGAGTTCAACAGAGGCCCTGCGTGGAGAAACAAAACCACACATTCAGGATTCTTCCCAAATGGCACCCTATTCAGGGCACTAATTTGACTAGGGCCGATGTACAGGGCCGCACAATCATAACAAGACTACAAAAGGTCCCCAGTCATACCAGTAAAACACTGTCACACACTCGTACGCACATCACACACATGTAGTAACTAAGTTGGCCCAAAGTCACGCAGCATATGCAACCAAAAAACACCAGCACACCCACAAACAACCACACCCACACACCTATCTTCTCCTGGATGTGGGAGCAGGTGACGATGAGCAGCTTGTTGGAGGTAGTGAGAGAGGGGGGCACTGTGCGCACCRTGTCAGTCCAGAAGCGCACCTTCTGAATGTGCTCCTCGTAGTGTAAGGCAGGCATGCCCCTCATGGTCTCCAGAGAAGCTGGACTCCATTGGCTCGTAAACAGATGAATGTCAACCAACCAGGAGAGTCCCTCACACAGCTGCTGGATCTCAAGCCCAGCCTCCTGAGGGTCAAGGGAGAATCAACAAACAATCCATTATTCAGAAACCAAACATGATGAAAGGATAGCGAGTGCATCGTTGTAAAGCTTTTCAGGGATCCATTCAGATGAATGGCAAAACGTGTGAATGACCTGTGTGATCCTGGCTTGCTCTCTCTGGACCTCCTTAGCCCCAGCGTTCAGGCTGAGCTGCCATTCCAGCTGTTTACTGGACAGGGGGTAGTACTGCCCTCTCAGCCTCTGGCCCTGGACCATCAGAGGGGTCAGCTTGGGCAGCACCAACCTGGGAGCTGATAGAACACAATGAGGCTCCCGCTTGGAGGAGAAGCTGCTGACACCAGTCGGCTCACTGTCCTTCTCCCCAAAAGCTGAGAACCATGCACATACAAACACAGGCGATGAGCGTAAGAAAATGTATATCTCTGCCTGTTTTTTGTTTTTGTGCTTCAACTTCTGTTTACCATGAATTAGAAATTTTTCCTGGGTAAGCCCTGGACTGTGGTACAATTGGGAAGATAAGATAATCTCCTGTCCTGTTCAGCATTACCTGTGACACAATTAGTTCCACTGGTACAGGCCAGGCTCAGGTCAGGGCTTAGCTCCTGAGCAGCACTGATGAGGGAGGTGCTGGCAGACACACTCTCCTTGGCATCAAGACAGTAACTACAAGTGTCAAATACCTACAAGAGCAAAATCACATTAGTATGCAAGACTCGCTGGGACACACAACTGGGAATTCTGTGCTGAGTTAATCACAACCTTGACCTAATTGAATGTCTGCATCCCAAATGGCACCCTATTCCCTATATAGTGCACCACTTTTGACCAGAGCCCGTCCTTCAGTGTGTGGTTAATTTAATGATCTCACCTGAAGGGCAGAGTTTGCGACTGACAGCAGTGCCCCTCGCAGCACCTCCTGGAACAAGTGCATGGGTGGGAACAGAGTCGGCTGACCGTCTGCTCCGAATATCAGCTCTGCTTGGAACAGACTCCCCTGCTGTGGCTGCACTCTCTATCGAGAATCATGGAATCAAAAATATCAATACCATTACCAGCTAACCTTTCATTAACATGATGATGCATGTCCCAAATGGCACCATATTCCCTACATGGTCCATTACTTGTACTATGGGCCCTAGTCAAAGGTAGTGCACTATATATGGAAAACGGTGCCATTTGGGATGCAACCATTGTGTTATTTCATGCTCTTCTTTCTCTTCACCTTCATGACGTTGTTGAGGAAAGAAGTGACCTCTCGGTGGGTGATTGTGACGATACCCTGCACGATCATCTGATCGGCCAGAGCGGCCATATTTCCCAGCTGCTGCAGGACGTTCTCTGCCCGGCCCAGCTCCTTCCTCAGGTCCCTCAGATGAGCCAGCTGGAGGTACAGGGGCTGGCTGCGCTGGTTAAGCTGGGAGCGTTCAACACGTAACTGCAGCTCCTGGTGAGCCCCATAGCTGTCCTCCTGGACCTGGAAGAAAGTCTTTATTAATCTATATGAGATGGAAATGTGTCTTCTGCTGTACCCAACCCCTCTGATATCCACACACAAACACACATTAGAGAGAGGGATGGAGGCCAACAGGCCAAGCTCTTGGCTGTGTCAGGCCTAGCAGTCAATTTACGTTCCTCTGTCTAAGGATAAGAATAGTAGTTACAAACCATGTTGAGGATGAGAGCACGAWACTGCAAGAATATCTCAAGAAGCCTGCGGCACTCCTGGTTCTTTTTCATGAGGGCATTCTGGAAGTCCAGAAGGGTGTAGGTCTTGCAATCATCCTGTGGCAACCAGTGAACCCCTTTCAGTTCTTCAATCAGTCTGAAAACAGCAACAAAAAAGTATTTAACACTGTGTGCATTTCAACATCAATAAAAAAACAATTTCAATGTTAATCATGGACCAAAATGAACAATAAGGCCCCATGTGCATGTGACTGTAATGTTGATGTACAACACTAGTGTCTGCATCCCAAATGGCACCCTATTCCTATATAGTGCATTTATTTTGACCAGAGCCATGGGCCCTGTTCAAAAGTAGTGCACGAAATAGAGAATAGGATGTCATTTGGGATGCAACAATAATGTGATGCAGAATACCTGGAGAATTGAAAGAGAGCGTCTCTGAACTGGGGTACAGCCATGAGTAGCAGGCCCTGCAGTACTTCACCCTTCCTCTGCAGAGTGATCTTACACACGCTTCTATGCCACCTGCGACACGCAACAGCAACATAAAGTTGAAAAAGAAAATAGTTTAAGTGAAGAGAGAGAATTGCAACTCGCCAAAAAAGTTACATGATACAATACATGTGGACAGTTAAGATGTGTTCCAAAGTCTGTCCCCTATGAGCCCTGGTCAAAAGTAGTGCACTGTGTAGGGAGGGAATAGGGTGCCAAATGGAATGCCATCGTAGCCTACCTGATGAATGCCTTACGAAGTAAATAGTCTCTGAAAAATGGGATATCCTGCAAGGCTCTCCACAGTATGGCCTCCCGATGCCACTCTGACAGAGAAAGGAGCCCAGCACTGCATCCATCCTGCACATGCAGCACAGAGGAGGGGGAGAAGATGAAGTGCTCAGTGCCTGCTCTATTGGGAGGGACCACACGAAGGTCATACGGTCTACAAAAAAAAAGAAAACACATCCAATGAACAAATTGTATCTGCAAAATAGTGTGAATGCTACAGAAGACTGGCAAAGCCACTGTTATTACACTATGGCCTTGGCTATGGTGTTCACTACCTGAAAGGGCCATTGTTCACAGCTTGCAAGTGGAAAAACTGAAGCTTTCCCAGATGTCTTTTCTTTGCAAAGATTTCCACCACCTCTCTGCCAGTCAGAGGCTCTCTGTACTTGGCATCTTTTCTTTCTTCTGTCTCTTTGTCTTGATCAGCCATCTTTACCTGGGACACGTCTCCATGATCTGTAAAGCTGAATCAACAATGGACACAATACTAAATGTGCTATCTGAATGTGCTTTTTATTTTTTTGAAAGACCAATGTCACATTTGAACACAATAGTGAAATGAAGCAGCAAACATACATGCTCACTGCTTAACCTACCTGTCCAGAGCAGATTCCTCAAATGACACCTGAGTAGCTTTGACAGGGATATCAGTCCCCAGCGCTGAAGCAATCAGACAAGGTCCCTCCATCCACAGTGATTCCCCCATGGCCAGCTCAGGACCCACCTCTGCCACGAGGTGAGGGAGCTCCACCATGGACAGAGGAGTGGGAGCAGGGGAGAGGTTTCCAGTGCTAAGGGCTCGACCTGGCTGGGGCTCATACATGAAGGCTGGTGAGGAGGCATGGTGCTCCCGAGACTCCAGTGGTGGTAGTGAGAGAACAGAGGCCACATTGGCTGCAGGGATAGAGTCATTTTTCCTCCCTCTATGATCCAGGGAACCATCCCTTGGCCTTGCTATGCCTCTTGCACGGGTCCTGTGTTGACTATCTCTTTTTGGAGCAGGCATAATTGTAGGTTGTTTTGTATCATTAGTTCTGCCACAAAACTCCAAGCTTTAGCGACTATTTGCTGAGATCATCTTCATATTCCTCTGTTGAGCCCAACTGGAAAAATAAAAACTCCCAAGGATTCCTGCCATAAATGAGGCAAAGAGCACAACCTCTCATTTAAAGGGATGCCAGATTTTGCAGATAAAATATAGTTAAGGCTAGAAACTTAGTCGTGGTCTCCATTATCTTTGACAACTGAACTTTTTGGGGGGCAAGATAAGATATTAGAGAAGATACAAAAACAGGAAATACCTCTTGACAGCTTTGCTACCTGTTAGTTAGCTAGCGTTACCGTTAGCAATGATGACTCGAATGCAAAAAAATCCCTGCGTGTAAAAGTTGATTTTATGGGGGGAAAAGTTGGAAGGTAGCTAGCAATCTAAGATACCTTGTATGTATATATAAGTGTACATTTAGATAGTTAATAAAGCTAGTTAGCCCTTTTCCTATCTAACTTTTCAAACGTTCTCACCTGTATCGTGAAATTGATCCACTGCAAAATATCAGCAGGTCTCGTTTCCATAGTTACATTGGACGCAACGTCAACGTTTATGGCCCATATTGTGGGATCTCGTATATTCCACAAGGGAGCGCTAGAAGATGCAACATTAGTTATTGGAGAAACTGCCAGGAGTGTGACATTTTGTTTTTGTCCATACATGAATAAATGTTCATAATAGACACAGGAAAACCTGGCTCCCTGTAGAGGAAAGGCTGTGTAAACCACGGCACCACAGCAGAACCTGAGACAGAGCTTCATTTCCTGAGAAAAAGTAAAAAKATATATAAAACAATTAGAGAGTGTTATTTCCACAAATTTTCAAAGACCTCTCTGATGAGAATAGGCTACCCATKCTGTTGGGGGAGGATGTAGAGAGCCGTGGGTTGGCAGCGCACGACATTGCTGCTTGCAATAAGATGAGGGACAGTGTCTGACAGACATACCAACCTGCACATGTCCTCTATGCTTATTGTTATTGTTCAATATATGGTTGACCCTTGATTATTGTTGTCACTGTTGTCCCATTGACAATATTGATTATTATTTTAATTATGTTAATATTATAAATCTCCAAAGTAAGCTTTGGCAATATGTACACTACCGTTCAAAAGTTTGGTGTCCTTGTTTTTGAAAGAAAAGCAAATTTTTTGTCCAGAAAAAGAACATAAAATTGATCAGAAATACAGTGTAGACTGTTAGTGTTGTAAATGACTATTGTAGCTGGAAAAGGCAGATTTTTTATGGAATATCTACATAGGCGTTGTGACGGCCCTGAATTTTTCTGAATGTCTCAGTGCTTCTCCTTCCAATAGGGGGCTTTCCCTTTCATTCCCAATTAAATAGTGCTTCTCCTTCCAATAGGACGCTTCCCCTTTAATTCCCAATTAAATAGTGCTTCTCCTTCCAATAGGGCGCTTCCCCTTTAATTCCCAATWAAATAGCCAGCATCAGCTGAGTAAAAGCGGGGTTGTGATGGAGACGTGAATGAGGTTCAGTTCTGAAGCGTCTCTGCGGTTTGTGTTGTTGCATTTAACAGTGTGCTTTGTAGCCTAATAGCAAGTTTACCCAGGATCGGATCCACTCTTTGCGTCCGTGGACTACACCTCTCCGTTGTTCTTCGTGGCCTTTCTCCGCTGGAGATCTGACGGATTGTCTGACTGACCGACTGACTACAACCTTTTTGTGTACGGTATTTAATTTGTTTTGGTGTGATGTATACCGTGATGATTTATGTTGTAAGTGAGGATGTATTAAGATACGCTTTATAGTTGTGTGGTAAAATAATTGTTATTTTGATTGTATGATTGATACTGGGTTTACGCTACACTTGTATGAATGGACAAACATTGCTATTTCACCTTTATTTAACCAGGTAGGCTAGTTGTGAACAAGTTCTCATTTGCAACTGCGACCTGGCCAAGATAAAGCATATCAATTCGACACACAACAACACAGAGTTACACATGGAATAAACAAAACATACAGTCAATAATACAGTAGAACAAAGAAAACTGTCTATATACAGTGAGTGCAAATGAGGTAAGATAAGGGAGTTAAGGCAATACATTTGCCATGGTGGTGAAGTAATTACAATATAGCAATTAAACACTGGAATGGTAGATGTGTAAGTAGAGCTACTGGGGTACAAAGGAGCAAGATAAATGAATACAGTACGGGGATGAGGTAGGTGGTTAGATGGGCTGTTTACAGATGGGTTATGTACAGTGAGCTGCTCTGACAGCTGGTGCTTAAAGCTAGTGAGGGAGATATGAGGCTTCAGAGATTTTTGCAGTTCGTTCCATTCATTGGCAGCAGAGAACTGGAAGGAAAGACAACCAAAGGAGCAATTGGCTTTGGGGGTGACCAGTGAGAGATACCTGCTGGAGCGTGTGATACAAGTGGGTGCTGCTATGGTGACCAGTGAGCTGAGATAAGGRGGGACTTTACCTAGCAGAGACTTGTAGATAACCTGTAGCCAGTGGGTTTGGCAACGAATATGAAGCGGGGGCCAACCAACAAGCGCGTACAGGTCACTACACTACCCACTACAGGTGGGTGGTGTATGGGGCTTTGGTGACAAAACGGATGGCACTGTGATAGACTGCATCCAGTTTGTTGAGTGGAGTGTTGGAGGCTATTTTATAGATGACATCACRGAAGTCGAGGATRGGTAYGATGGTCAGTTTTACGAGGGTATGTTTGGCAGCATGAGTGAAGGATGCTTTGTTGCGATATAGGAAGCCGATTCTAGATTTAATTTTGGATTGGAGATGCTTAATGTGAGTCTGGAAGGAGAGTTTACAGTCTAACCAAACACCTAGGTATTTGTAGTTGTCCACGTATTCTAAGTCAGAGCCGTCCAGAGTAGTGATGCTGGACGGGCGAGCAGGTGCGGGCAGTGATTGGTTGAATAGCATGRACTTAGTTTTACTTGCATTTAAGAGCAGTTGGAGGCCACGGAAGGAGAGTTGTATGGCATTGAATCTCGTCTGGAGGTTAGTTAACAGTGTCCAAAGAGGGGCCAGAAGTATACAGAATGGTGTCATCTGRGTAGAGGTGTATCAGAGAATCACCAGCAGCAAGAGCAACGTCATTGATGTATACAGAGAAGAGATTCGGCCCAAGGCTTGAACCCTGTGGCACCCCCATAGACTGCCAGAGGTCCGGACAACAGGCCCTCCGATTTGACACACTGAACTCTATCAGAGAACTAGTTGGTAAACCAGGCGAGGCAATCATTTGAGAAACCAAGGCTGTCGTCTGCCAACAAGAATGTGGTGATTGACAGAGCCAAAAGCCTTGGCCAGGTCGATGAATACGGCTGCACAGTAATGTCTCTTATTGATGGCGGTTATGATGTCGTTTAGGACCTTGAGCGTGGCTGAGGTGCACCCATGACCAGCTCTCAAACCAGATTGCGTAGCGGCGAAGGTATGGTGGGATTCGAAATGGTCGGTAATCTGTTTGTTAACTTGGCTTTCGAAGACCTTAGAAAGACAGGGTAGGATAGATATAGGTCTGTAGCAGTTTGGGTCTAGTGTCATCCCCTTTTGAGGGGGATGACCGCGGCAGCTTTCCAATCTTTGGGAATCTCAGATGATACGAAAGAGGTTGAACAGGCTAGTAATAGGGGTTGCAACAATTTCGGCAGATAATTTTAGAGAAGGTCCAGATTGTCTAGCCTGGCTGATTTGTAGAGGCCCAGATTTTGCAGCTCTTTCAGAACATCAGCTATCTGGATTTGGGTGAAGGAGAAATGGTGGGAGCTTTGGCGGGTTGCTGTGGAGGGTGCCGGGCAGTTGACCGGGGTAGCCAGGTGGAAAGCATGGCCAGCAGTAGAGAAATGTTTATTGAAATTCTCAATTATAGTGGATTTATTGGCGGTGACAGTGTTTCCTAGCCTCAGAGCAGTGGGCAGCTGGGAGGAGGTGCTCTTATTCTCCATGGACTTTAGTGTCCCAGAACTTTTTTGAGTTAGTACTACAGGATGCAAATTTCTGTTAGGAAAGCTAAGGCTAGCTTTTTCAAACTGCCTTTGTATATTTGTTCCTAACTTCCCTGAAAAGTTGCATGTCACGGGGGCTATTCGATGCTAATGCAGAACGCCACAGGATGTTTTTGTGCTGGTCAAGGGCAGACAGGTCTGGAGTGAACCAAGGATGATATCTATTCCTAGTTCTACATTTTTTGAATGGGGCATGCTTATTTAAGATGGTGAGGAAGGCACTTTTTAAAGAATAACCAGGCATCATCTACTGACGGGATGAGGTCAATGTCATTCAAGGATACCCCGACCAGGTCGATTAGAAAGACCTGCTCGCAGAAGTGTTTTAGGGAGCGTTTGACAGTGAGGGGTGGTTGTTTGATCGCAGACCCATTACGGATGCAGGTAATGAGGCAGTGATCACTGAGATCTTGATTGAAAACAGCAGAGGTGTATTTGGAGGGTGAGTTAGTTAGGATGACATCTATGAGGGTGCCCGTGTTTACGGATTTGGAGTTGTACCTGGTAGCTTCATTGATAATTTGTGTGAGATTGAGGGCATCAAGCTTAGATTGTAGGATGGCCGGGGTGTTAAGCATGTCCCAGTTTAGGTCACCCAGTAGCACGAGCTCAGAAGATAGATGGGGGGCAATCAATTCACATATGGTATRGAGGGCACAGCTGGSGGCAGAGGGAGGTSTATAGCAAGRGGCAAKYGTGAGAYACTTGTTTCTGGAAAGYTGAATTTTTAMAAGTAGAAGCTCGAATMGTTTGGGTACAGACTTGGATAGTAATACAGAACTCTGCAGGCTATCTTTGCAGTAGATTGCAACACCGCCCCCTTTGGCAGTTCTATCTTGGCGGAAAATGTTATAGTTAGCGATGGAGATTTCAGGGTTTTTGGTGGTTTTCCTAAGCCAGGATTCAGACACGGCTAAGACATCCGGGTTGGCAGAGTGTGCTAAAGCAGTGAGTAAAACAAACTTAGGGAGTAGGCTTCTAATGTTAACATGCATGAAACCAAGGCTTTTACGGTTACAGAAGTCAACAAATGAGAGCACCTGGGGAGTGGGAGTGGAGCTAGGCACTGCAGGACCTGGATTAACCTCTACATCACCAGAGGAGAAGTAGGATAAGGGTACGACTAAATGCTATATACGAACTGGATGTCAAGCACGTTCGGAACAGAGAGTAAAAGGAGCAGGTTTCTGGGCACGATAGCATAGATTCAAGGCATAGTGTACAGACAAAGGTAAGGTAGGATGTGAGTACATTGGAGGTAAACCTAGGCATTGAGTAATGATGAGAGAGATATAGTCTCTGGAGACGTTTAAACCAGGTGATGTCATCGCATATGTAGGAGGTGGAACAACATGGTTGGTTAAGGCACACTGAGCAGGGCTAGAGGCTCTACAGTGAAATAAGACAGTAATCACTAAACAGGACAGTAATGGACGAGGCATATTMATATTAGAGAGAGGCATGCGTAGCCAAGTGAACATATGGGTCCAGTGAGTTGTTGGGCTGACTCGGGATACGGCGATTCAGACAGTTAGTAGGCCGGGGCTAAACAAGCTAGCAGTTAGCAGACCTGGGCTAGCAGTTAGAAGACCGGGGCTAGCAGTTAGCAGACCGGGTTAGCAAGCAAGCAGTTAGCAGATGGGGGTAAGTCTGTTTTTGCCTCTTCGTGCGGTGACGTCAATAGACCAGTCGTGGAATTAGTAGGGTTCCAAGTAGCTCTAGGTAGCTAGCAGGTTAGCAGAATGGGCCTTCAGCGGGCGTTGCGCCTGAGGGGCCTGTTGGAATCCTCGGGCAGATTATGTCGGTATTCCAGTCGTAGAGGATCGGCGGGGTTCCGTGCCCAGTACCGGCAGTAGAATTGTGTGTGTGATCATTTATGTTGGTAATACAACCCACGCAAAAGAATACAGTTGTCTAATGTTAAGGGTTTATGAAAAGTGTATTTCCATCCTGACTTACATGAGTCCTTTGTATTGGTGTAGACTTGACGGACCAGATGGGACTCATTCCCTCCCAAACTAAAAGGAGAAACCAATATTTTCTCTGGTAGGTGTAACAGTATAACTTTAGTCCGTCCCCTCGCCCCGACCCGGGCGCGAACCAGGGACCTTCTGCACACATCAACAACAGTCACCCACGAAGCATCGTTACCCATCGCTCCACAAAGGCCGCGGCCCTTGCAGAGCAAGGGGAACCACTACTTCAAGGTCTCAAAGCGAGTGACGTCACCGTTTGAAAGGCTATTAGTGCGCACCACCGCTAACTAGCTAGCCATTTCACATCGGTTACATAGGCACAACCTACCTGGCACCCATACAAACAATATCCTCAAGTCAAAAGCGTTACAGCGTACAGAGGCTGTATTGAGTCAATTGCCCTAGTTTTGGTTAAATACACATTTCTTACTAGCATCGGTATGAAGATAATTGCCACATCACACATTTATATTAAATTTATTACAGCAAGTTGCAGTCTGTATTAAAAGGATGCAAAACCTGATCCAACCTGATTTTACTTTATTCTCTCGGGTGAGAATACATTTTACTGCTCTTCCGCAAGTGATGAGGTGAGCTCTTAGTGTCTTATTTCCATGACACAATCAGGGTTAGTGCAAAGAACTTCATTCTAACTGTGTGTCTGGACGTGTTTAACTATACTTGTGCGGACCAGATGTCCCCACAAGAATAGTAAACAACCAAAATTTGGTTAGTCCCCATATGGTCAAATGTTATTTCTAGGGGTTTTAGGGTTAAGGTTAGAGTTGTGGTTAGAATTAGGTTCAGGAGCTAGATTAGGTTTAGGGGTTCTGGAAAATACGACTGAGTGGGACTGAATTGTGACCATAAGTTTAGTTATACAAGGCTGTATGTACGCGCACACGTGTGTCATTAATTTAGTCTTAAACCTGTAAAACAAAGCAGGTTTAACAAGATACACATTTACAGTAATTTTATTGATAATGCTCCAGATTTTACATTCGAACCAAAATGAATAACCTTTCAAACTTTAGCATAATACAACAGTAAAACAAATAGAAGCTACGCTCAACATTTTTAGCAGTTTTACAATACATTTCTTTACAACACATTACAATTATTTAAAACACCAATGCATGAAATACACCAATAAACAAAACTAAAAATAATGAAAAATTCACAAAYTAATGCATTTTTAATGACTTGGCATTAGGAGAAGCTGCATCATGCACCACGTAAGAGTGATGCACAGGATACTGTAGCGTGGACTCTAACATATAGTAGAAGCCTGTGGTTGTGTCTAAAGTCAAAATCTGGCTAATGATCGAGAAAGAAAAAAAGTGATCTATGTACTCTATAATGTTTTTGCACCATGGAATTTAGGGGCAAAGTCTATCCCGGTCAAGTTTATTTAAATGTTTATTTAAAAAAAAAAAAAAAGGCAAATAAAATCATTCAGTCTCAAATGGCACAATGCACAAGTAGTGCTCTATATAGGTAYTAGTGTGCCAGTAGGGACACACACTGTCATTTACACAGTGGATCTGGCATCAATGACAATAGAGTCGCTGAGCAGCTGGTTGTACTCCTGGCCTCCCCCTCCTGGTACTGTCACTGTCTTTCCCTTCCTCAGCTCTGGAGAGCACAGTTCCTGGGTCAGAGAGGTCAAGGGTGCCAGCGACTCCAGCTTCTTACAGGAGTTCAGTGACCAGAGAAGATAATAGATGGGTACAAAGAACATTAAAATGTTGAATAAAGACCTATGGATAGAAGCTACAAGAATAGATGAATGAAGGCAAGAAGACCATTCTCAATATTTCAAAGCATGCATTGTTTTTTTGAGAGCTCAACAGCTAGAGAAATTGTGAAAGATTGATACTAACCTTAGATGCTAGGCAGTCTCCATTTATTTTGCTGCAAAACAAATTAACAATTAATTTTCAGTTGCAGTGGCAGACAGCATTTAAAATATTGTCAAATTATTTTTGTTTTTATACAGTTGTGTATCATCCTCACTAAAGTTGTACAYCTAAACTTACCTGTATGGCCAAACTGCACCCCTTGTATGAGTGAACAGACTTCCACTGAGTGTGTGAACTGAATGCATTATGTGATGGGAATATATAAGCAGAATGATGGTGATATCATCATTGATCTCTCTGATGTTAGAAGCAGTAGRTCTCCTCATCCATCATGATCCCTAGGACACCAACCAGGCCAATGAGAACCTGCTCCTTTCAAAAAGTGTTCCTAGTGCTGGCGACCAGGAAGACGCAAATCCCGGAATAGCTATTCTCCTGGGGAGTCAGGTTCTCTGTGTACGCTTGTCGACTGACTGACCTTCCCAAATTAGCCTGACGGGACCTTCCCACAGGAACCATGGATAATGGGACAGTGATGCTCATCGCACCTTGACCAAATGTACTGACCAAAGACAAAATTAATCAGCCTCTGAACTAACACGGAAGTGCAGTCTGTGTCTATATATTTACCATCCCTTTTCACACGAGTTCTGACAAAAAGGAACTTAGTCTGCATCCCAAATGGTACCCTAATCCCTACACAGACCCTAATCCCTACACAGTGCACTACTTTTGACCAGAGCCCTGTGGGAGAGTTTTCATGGATCTGATGCTTTTAGAGACATTTGGGATCCCAAAGTGTATCCAAACACTGTGGTATTGAGATACCTGTCTAATTATCTGATCCGAACCAATGACAGAAACAAGCGACGACTGCTTTATGCAGTTCTCATTCCAAGCATTGTGACTGGGATTGAATTACAATAAATTCTCTAGCTGTGAAGTTTTTGAATAGGTTTTCTTACTTCCAGAGTAGTCACTCAGAGTAAAGCTCTATACTTGCCCTATGATAAAGTTCAACCGAAAATAAAATCTGTCTTAACTTCATGGCTGGGGGCGCTATTTTCACATTCGGCTGAAAAGCGTGCCCAGAGTAAACTGCCTGCTACTCAGGCCCAGAAGCTAAGATATGCATATTATTTGGATAGAAAACTGAAGTTTCTAAAACTGTTTGAATGATGTCTGGGAGTATAACAGAACTCATATGGCAGGCGAAAACCTGAGAAATCCAACCAGGAAGTGGGAAATCTGAGATTTGTAGTTTTTCAAGTGATTGCCTATCCAATATAGTGTGAAATTTGGTCCGGTTGCACTTCCTAAGGCTTCCACTAGATGTCAACAGTCTTTAGAACGTTGTTTCAGGCTTCTACTGTGAAAGGGGAGCGAATAAGAGCTGTTTGAATCAGGGTCTGGCAGAAAGCCTTGAGTTTAGTCAAGCGCATGGCCGTGAGCGCAAGCTCCGTTCCTTTTCATTTCTAAAGACAAAGGAATTGTCCGGTTGGAATATTATTGAAGATTTATGATAAACATCCTAAAGATTGATTCCATACATCGTTTGACATGTTTCTACGAACTGTAATAACTCGACTTTTTGTCTGGACTTAGTGCTCGCGCCTTGTGCATTATTGGATTAAACACGTGAACAAAAAGGAGGTATTTGGACAAATGATGGACTTTATCGAACAAAACAAACATTTGTGGAACTGGGATTCCTGGGAGTGCATTCCGATGAAGATCATCAAAGTGAATATTTATAATGCTATTTCTGACTTTTGTTGACTTCACAACATGGCGAGTATCTGGTGGCTGAGCGCTGTACTCAGATTACGGCAAAAGCACACCATGCGATAAAGATATTTAAAAATCTGACACAGCGGTTGCATTAAGGAGAAGTATCTTTAATTCTATGCATAACACTTGTATCTTTCAACGTTTATGATGAGTATTCCTGTAAATTGATTTGGCTCTCTGCAAAAATCACCGGATGTTTTGGAGGCAAAACATTACTCAAAACGCGCCAATGTAAACAGATTTTTGGATATGAATACTTTATCGAACAAAACATACATGTATTGTGTAACATGAAGTCCTATGAGTGCCATCTGAAGATCATCAAAGGTTAGTAATTCATTTTATCTCTTTCTGCTTTTTGTGACGACTCTCTTTGGCTGGAAAATTTTTGTTTTTTTGTGACTAGGCGCTGACCTAACATAATCGCATGGTATGCTTTTGTCGTAAAGCCTTTTTGAAATCGGACACTGTGGGATAAACTTGTTAATCTTTAAAATGATGTATAAGATACATGTATGTTTTGAGGAATTAATTATGAGATTTCTGTTTGAATTTGGCGCCCTGCACTTTCACTGGCTGTTGTCAAATCGATCCCGTTAACGGGATTTCAGCCGTAAGACGTTAACCACAGAGACAGAAAGAATCAGACTGTGTGGCTGGTTGCCAGAGTGCTACCTGTAAACATGTCAGCTGCTGAGTTTCTGTTTGTCAACTGCAGGAGGAGGCCTTCGTACTGATCGACTCACCAGAAAACACACAGAGTGACAAGGAGGATCGTGATGGCTGCAGCCGAGGAGAGACAGACGATGAAGACAATCACTGCACAAACACACAGGAGAAAGACATCAGGTAACACAAAATGGAAGTGAATGGAACACCTGTTGTAAATGGAAGTAAATTATGTTAATTATAGTATGCCAATCATTTTTGGATGTTCACCAGAAAGCATTGAAATATCTTACATATTGTTGTTTCACTGATGCATGATAAGGTGAGTGTACACTCACTGAGCTGTTTATCTTCACTGGTGACCTCCACTTGAATGAGGACCGAGGCCTGATGGTGGTAGAAAGAGGCTTGGCAAGTGTAGAGGCCCGCCTCCCGCTCCGTGACCTCTGATTGGAACAACAGAGCACGACCATCCATCTGGACCAATGTGCCGTCATTTCTTCAACACGCAGCAGGACACAAAGTCATTATATAGTACACACGTTTGTCTGATCTGTATCATCTAAGTGGCAAAGAAGAGTCATGAAGAGAGAATAAGATAAGCAAGTGAGGTGGGGAATTGCTATCACAACACTTTTTGGTCATACAAAAAAAACAGCCTACATTGAGTGGTAAAAATCTAATGAGACATTGTATTTCATATATATACTTAGGTGTATACCTAAGTAACTATCATCCACCTTAGCAGATATGAACACAGCTTTACCCAGAATAGCTTGACAGAATAACAATTTATACGAGTGTGTATGGGGGGGCAGGAGAGTGTCAGGACCTCTGAAGATATACTGCTTCATGAGTCACTCATTGTCCCTGATAAAAGGGTTCTTTAGTGCCGCCTGCCAGTCAGGACAACCTTCCCTGGGCCCCACAGCACAGAAGTCCTGATAGTATCTTAATAAGACATTATAGCAGCTTTACGACACTGCACGTATTTGACTGTAGTTAAAAGCTCTCATAAAACAATACAAATGAGAACTTCCATCTGGACGAGAACATTGTTCGTAAAAATTACCGCCCCTGTGTAGTGGTAATATTATCAGACAGGGCCCTGCCCTACTCTGTCTTCCATCCTTCTGTAGCTCTCTCACTCAGCCTCCACAGTTTAGAAGTTGTAGGGATGGAACATAGTAGTAAAAGAGTCTAGCAAAGTCTACTACCTCTGACAGGTAAGGCTGTAAGTTGGCACACTGCCATAGACTTTGAGCAGGATCCTCTGGTTGTGGAAATTCTCCTTTAGGGACATTCGATGTATAACGAACTCGTCTCCATAAGGTTTGTACAGTGGAGTGGTTTGATTCAGTACTCTGACAGATGAGATGTCTAAGAAGGGGAAGGAGAAGTGGTCAACAGGGGGCAAAAAACAAATCACTCCCTAGATACATAGTCAATAGACAGGTAGTTGCAGTTAAATGTTGAACAGGAGGTTGGAGCTTGGCATGGCTGGTAAGTACTSTACCTCAAAGAATGTCATGACAGAATTGTATACTCGTAGAAAAAAGGTGCTATCTAGAACCTAAAATATGTATTTGCTGTCCCCATAGGAGATCCCTTTGAAGAACCCTTTTGTTTCCAGGTAAAAAAAACTTTGGGTTCCATGAACAACCCTTTCCAGAGAAACCAAAAAGAGTTCTACCTGGAATTTAAAAAAGGCTTCTCCTATGGGGACAGCTGAAGAACCCTTTTGGAACCTTTTTTTCTAAGAGTATACAGAATGTATGTGTAGTATGACAAGTATATCATTTGTGGTGCTGGGTGCTTTATATATCTCATCTCTGTATCTATTACACTTACAGTATTTGGGGACATGGACTGTCCTCCTCTCCTTTAGTCCATGGCGATTTTGAATGAGGCAGATCAGGTCCTGACCCTCGTGGAGGGCCAGTGAGAACTCATAGGTGAGGTTGGTTAGCACTCTCACTCCTTCATACCCAGAGCGGAAGGAGATGTGGCCTGTGGCGTTGTCAGGTAGAACCCAAGAGAGGTGTGCTCCGAACCTGCCCCCTCTGTACTCGCATACAGCCAGCCACAGAGGAGATTCCCTCTGCCTCACAACAAAAACATGCATCACAGGGGACTCTGAGGGGAGGGATGGAGAGGGGGAGGGTTGGAGAGAGTGAGGGGAGGGATGGAGAGAGTGGGGAGGGATGGAGAGAGTGAAAGTGTTTGCGGGTTGGATACAATGGCTGCGTCCCTAAATGGCACCCTATTCCCTTTATAGTGCATTACTTTGACCAGGGCCTAGAGGGGGAATAGGGTGTCATTGGGGACACACATAACGTATTGTGTAGATCAGTGGATGCTGCTGAGGGGATGACGGCTCATAATAATGTCTGGAATGTTATCAACCACATGGAAACCACTTGCTTGATGTGTTTGATACCATTCCAGACATTGAGCCGTTATCCCCTCAGCAGCCTCTATGACTTGTAGCTACCATGTATCTCCACCAGTAAAGTAAATTACCCAGTCCACTAAGCAGTATCCCTGTTCTCTCTGGCCTCTCAAGACCCAGGTGATCCACCACACAGGTGACATTCTGACCAGAGAACATGGAAGTGGGGAACCTCAACACACTACGGACCCTCACCGTCAGAGCCATTATCACAGCAGTTCCTTCATGGTAATGTTGTCCTTTATATGAGATTAACATTTACATTTACATTTAAGTCATTTAGCAGACGCTCTTATCCAGAGCGACTTACAAACTCGTACAGGAAACACAGCCTTGCGAGAGACACAACACCTGGTACATGGTGGGGAGTGGGGAGGTGAACACGTGGAACAACAGGCTGGGAGAAAGTAAAGGAAACATCTGTGCCAGTAAGCAATGAGCTCAAGGTGGTGCCAGTCCCAGCATGATGCAATATCTCTAGATCATTCTCAGACCTTGATTCTTAGCATCACATGTCAAATCCTTGCCCACAAAAGTGAGAATGCCAAGTACTGTACAAACAAACATACACATCAAGGATGTGTCCCAAATCTTGTCACCCTTCCTGGTCAAAAGTGGTGCACTATAAAGGGAATAGGGTACCATTTAGGATGCAGTGTATGTGAGCTGGCAGGCTTACCGAAGGTCTCCACTCTCACTGTGACATGTGTGGTGGGGTCAGGCAGGGTTGGGTGCTGGACCACACAGGTCACCCTGTCCTGATCCTGTAGGTGGGTGGGGAAGCGAAGGAAGCTGGTCATAGTGGCAGTGCCATTGGTATAACTGGTGTTCCTCATCCCCACAGAGGAATCGTTAGTAGGAGGGCTGCCGTTGATCTCCCAGCGAATCAGAGCCATAGGTTTACCATTGGTAGCTGAGCATGTGACTGACTGGTAGTGGGTAGCGTTGTCTGTGTCCTCTGTCACCACTGTGTAGATATCAGGTCGAGCTTCAAAACAAAAACATTAAAAGACATGAAGAGGATGATGCTGGTACGAGAAACATTTATGCAATGGATGTTTGTATGATTCTGTCTCTGATGACATTGAAGGTACAGTAAGGTAAGGATACAACAGGCAATGATAATGTCACATATTTTATCCAACCCCCCCTAATGGCATCATGAGGTCATGTATTATTTTGTTTCTCCTCTCTACCATCTAGGTGTTAGGTACTTTTCCATCACCCATTAGAGCCCCCCTTCGAATACTCTTAAAATCCATCCTTCCTTCCTCACTTCCTTGAATTAATCAATTATCTGACATGACATAATTGGTCAAAGCAATGCAATGGAAAGCTTGCTTACACCAATCTTGTAATCTCAAGAAGGGAATAAGGAAGGATGCATTTTAAGAGTATTCGAATTGGGCCATGTTCTTCAGTCAGGCTTACCCAGAACAGTGAGAAACATGCTGTTAGTGATCTCCTCTTCATCGGTGGCGAATACACATGTGTACTCCCCCTGGGCCTCCAGAGTAGACACCCTCATCTTCACAGTCAGATTAGTGGGAGAGGCTGGGGCGGAGAAGTCTGGGTCTTTGCTGAAAGTCTTGTTGTTCTTGTAGCCTGTTAATTTCTTCATCGATCGTTTCATTCTAGAGTCTGGGCGTTTCCATGAGGCGTCTGTGATGTCATTCTGTCCCAGGTACTGACAGCGGAGGAAGACATCCTCTCCAAGGATCCCAGTGACGTTACGGTCAATCTCCATGTCCTCCTCCATATCTGTGAGAAAAAAACATTATGATCAGCATAAATTACTAGTAATTCAGTCATTTTGCATCCTAAAGGGGCACCCTATTCTCTATATAGTGCACTAATTTTGACCGAAGCCATATGGGCCCTGTTTAAAAGTAGTGCGCCATATAGGGTTCCATTTGGGATGCATACTTAGCCACTCATATCTCAGTGGGATGCACTTTGGTTAATTGATGAGAAATTCCATAGCTGTTGCTAAAAACAAACAACAGCAAATGTGACTTCTGTTGAGAAGGAGGGGCAGTGAAATTATGGATGTCTATTGGTGTGACTTCTATAAAAAGGGTTCCTTGTCTCTGAGTGTCCATCACAAGCAGCTACTTGTGTACCAAATGGCACCATATTATCTTTGGGCCCTGGTCAAAAGTAGTGCACTGTAAGGAATAGGGTGCCATTTAGGACGTAGCTACAGTCTGTCTCTAAGACATCAGTCACGATTAGGGGATGTTTCAGTGAAGGGGACATTTTAATAAAGCAGCCTGACAGGTTTGAGTGTTAACAGCATGCAGAGTCCAATGCATACCAACTCACTCCTCTCTCTGGTCGCTCTATTATGGAACACTTAAGGACACAGTTTTTATCTATTAGCCAGTGGAAACAGGAGGCAAATTGAACTTGTATGACTCCTGAGCCGCCTAAGTGCCGAATGATGACAGACGAGACACCAAGACAGTCGTGAAGAGGGCACGACAAAGCTTATTCCCCCTCAGGAAACTAAAAAGATTTGGCATGGGTCCTGAGATCCTCAAAAGGTTCTACAGCTGTAACATCGAGAACATCCTGACCGGTTGCATCACTGCCTGGTACGGCAATTGCTCGGCCTCTGACCGCAAGGCACTTCAGAGGGTTGTGCGTACGGCCCAATACATCACTGGGTCAAAGCTGCCTGCCATCCAGGACCTCTACACCAGGCGGTGTCAGAGGAAGGCCCTAAAAATTGTCAAAAACCCAGCCACCGCAGTCATAGACTGTTCTCGCTACTACCGCATGGCAAGCGGTACCGGAGTGCCAAGTCTAGAACAAAAAGGCTTCTCAACAGTTTTTACCCCCAAGCCATAAGACTCCTGAACAGGTAATCAAATGGCTACCTGGACTATTTGCATTGTGTGCCCCCTCAACCCCTCTTTTACGCTGCTGCTACTCTCTGTTTATCTTATATGCTTAGTCACTTTAACCATACATCCATGTACATACTACCTCAATTGGCCCAACCAACCAGTGCTCCCGCACATTGGCTGACTGGGTAATCTGCATTGTGTCCCACCCACCACCTGCCAACCCCTCCTTTTACGCTACTGCTACTCTCTGTTCATCATATATGCATAGTCACTTTAACCATACCTACATGTACATACTACCTCAATAAGCCTGACTAACCGGTGTCTGTATATAGCCTTGCTACTCTTATTTTCAAATGTATTTTTACTGTTTTATTTCTTACACACACACATACCTTTTTTTCGCACTATTGGTTAGCGCCTGTAAGTAAGCATTTCACTGTAAGGTCTACACCTGTTGTATTCGGCGCACGTGACAAATAAACTTTGATTTGATGAGTACATTGGGTAATGGGGAACACTCAATGGATACCCAGTCTAATACCTCACATCAACAATCCTGTAAAATATTGTCCTGTTAGGACACTTTGTTGAGGACAACACTTATATCTTTGACCAAATAAATTCAGAGAACAGCAAGTGGTGGTGGATTGTACATAACAACATATGGAAACAAACACAAAGTTGACAATATCCCAAAATGCGCACTTATTCATTTGTCAAATAAACTTTTAAGTAATGTAAGGATTGCGTGCATGTGTTTGTGAGAGAGAGGGAGAGAGAGATGGAGAGCGTGAGAGTGTGTGTGAGAGAGAGCAGAGCGAGAAAGAGAGGGACAGCTCCACACAAATATATCTTGTCTTGTGGGTTTATGGTTCATAAAAATGGCAAAGGAATTACAAAGATTGCATATCTGAGGCACACTTAAAGGATACACTGCAAATAATCACATAGCAACAGCCTAAAATACAAAATTATGTCCACTAGCACTTTTTCTGTGTCCCTAAGGCACTGACATCTGTCTCTGTTTACAGGTTAGGGTGCTTTATGTAGTTTAGGCTACCCAAGTACCATACAGGGCCAATATATCGTAGCATAGTCATATGAAACTGCTGCAGTTTCATCTTGGCTTCTACCCAACAGCAGGCGTTCACGTACATGGATGCTTGCAGATGATTCAATGTTCAGAGGGTAYCAAGACAACTGAAAATGTGTTACTTATATTGACAAAGAACTGCTTTTGATTCAACAAATAGATCAGTGTGGTGAMGTAACTAATGCATTGTATGATGATGTGTTAGTGGAGAGATCTGGGGATGGAAAGTCATACTGTTGGTGCAGTGGTTCTAACCTACAGACCTATTTATTCCTCAGAGGCGCTCATTCATCTACCAATTGAAAATACACACTGAAGTTCCTAAGTTCAGATCACACAGATCAAACTGTGAGGTCTTTCTGACTAACAGAAAATATTGTCGACTAACAACACACAGGGATTTCCCCTAAACACACTCAGTGGAGCCATTGCAATACTATTAATGGTATCATTAAAGGTCATAAATGGCATTTAAAAGATCATTAAAGCAACCAAAAGGGTTTTAATAGCTGACACCATTGGACAATAATAGCAGACTAACATAATATTGTAGTACAGACATATGTCAGAAATAAAGTGTTTAAAATAAAATGTATCGACTCCATATTTTTTTGTGTTGATAATGCTATAGTCAAAATGCATTCAGAATATTTCAAATGGATTTTGCTCTTGGGTTTATTGCTTGTAAGCCTTTATAATTAGACTAATCAGGCAGGAAAACTATTGCACCTCTGTTCAGTGTAAAATTCCTCAGGTTAATAAACAAGTCTTTAAGGGCTAGTAAACTCAACCCATAAACAGAACAGCAGACTCACAGATGGATTATAACTCAGACTTACCCAGCATGTCCAAGCAGTGAGACACACTTAGGACAAAGCCCAAAATCAACAGCCCTAAGCATCCCATGGTGGTATCATTGAGTGATGACTCAATTTGACTATAGCAAGTCTTCCTATGAGGGTATTTAAATGTGTATCTGTGTGTGTGGGTGTGTGAGTGAGTGCAAGAGAAGCTGTCAGAATCAGCTGTAGAGGGTGTGTGCTCCAAACCTCTGAGCAGAGCTGTTTTTTTACAAACACACACCACACATGCACAGTGTAGAGCAGTGTACACAGTGTAGGGCTATGTTGTTTAGAACCACTTTACTCTCCTAGTGCCCTATATGTTATTATGTGCACACATCTGTTTGAACAGAACTGCTTCTTCTATGGAGTAGTAGTTATTTCACTTCTCACTTAGTTGAAAATCAGCGTTTTGACTTCTTAGTAGTAGAAGCTGAATGTCATACTGCAGGATGTGTCTGTTCATCTCCTCGGTCACCTCATATAACAAAGTTTCCCTGTTGCCCGCGACGATGCCATGCATCATTCAGCCCAGCTCATCTCTGCAGGAGTCCTCAGAGACAGACACAGCATATGTGTCAAAGTCAACTCACTGTTTCTCACCTGCTGCTCTGGAAATCCCTCACAAAGGCATTGTTTTACAACACAATATTTCCCACTAATTCACTTCATGGCTGTGTTTTCCTTTTAGTCAGATTTAGCAATTTACTAAATATACTTTGCCATTAGAAATGTCCTGCAAGGAAAATCACAATTGGAATCAAATATGGAGGAATACTATGCACATAAAAAAGACTCTTCAGTTCTCCAGCTGGCTACATCATGTTTTACAAATCTGTGCTGCTGTACCTCAGGAACAAGTGTCTTCCAGAGTATGTGAATCATGCAGCAGAACGTGAATGAAGTAAGACCCTCTTTACACAATAGGCCAACTGGGAATCCTCCTCAGATTCAACAGCCTTCTTCCTCAGTGTCTCCTTTAGCTAACTTTAATGTTACACCAATTTTCCAGGATCATTCTGAGATTTGATGAGCCCAGAAAAGCAAAATATACAAAGACTTGACTACTTTGAAATTGTAAACATGTGGGTCAACTGTTGGGCACTATGTAATGTAAGCTAATACAGTAGACACATCTTAGATGCTGCTATAGATCGATGAGTATTGTAGGCTTTGTTTATTTCACTAGCATTCCATCACATCTTTAGTAGTATGGTTCTTTTTTGCATTGTGGACTACACAATCACCATCTTAGTTTTTTGTGTTTCCTGTCAAAGCTGCTGAACTTTTACTCACCCTCTGTGCTAGTGTTGGAGTATATCATAGTAATCTATTTGCAATGACACTAAATTAAATGACTTGAGTAAAAAATCTGTTGAGTCATCAGATAGTTTGTGTGGTTTGTTTGTAACAACATTTTGACTCATTCAGAGAGATAGAAAACAGTTTCACTCCACACAGCTGGTACTGACTGTGAGGTTGTAGCAGACGCATCCTCTGGTTGTGTCAATGGACTATAACTTCATCTTGAAGACATCAGAAAATACATTGTACTTTGCATTATGTCAGATAAGTATTCTCTCGCTCTCTCTCACTCAATCATTCAAACACACACACACACACACACACACACACACACACACACACACACACACACACACACACACACACACACACACACACACCTGTCTCTTATACACATCTAGATGTGTATAAGAGACAGCACTACAGACTGACAGATTCTGCAGTAAACAGGAAGACTTCATGTCAAGCAATAACCTTACTGTGTTTCCTGTTCATCAGGGTGACAGAGACTAGCAACAGCAGCAGGGCATGATGAAAATATACTATAATATACTATTTCGACACTACAGTAAATCAGTTGAATCAATACTATGACTTGTATATAACCGCTCTGTATCTAGTAATACATCCATATCTGATGATTCTATAATTTACTGTCGCTGCTGCAGCCATGATTTACAGGCAGAGGATAAAACACTGATGATTTTATCACCCAATAGTAAATCATATTTGACATCATGCGATACTAATTTCAAAAACATAATTTAATTACATGGGCCATTAGCTATTAATAGGAAACACTTAACATGGAGTTAGCTCGTCTCTCTCTTCCCTGACTTAATGTGAATAATCACATGAGCATAACGCCTGCAAGCTGTTTTTCTACCTAATGAAATTACCTTCAATGGTATTCCTGAAATCTGGAGAGAGGAGGAGTTTAGCAGTGGGAACTATCAGGAATTTTAACTTCTCCTGATTGCCATTTACAACCTACGGTCTGCGTACTGTCTGAAACCTTCTGTAATTCACTAGCGATAAAACATGTATTATTTGTGATATTTATGAACTTCACAGATGTACTGTTGGCATCCATCTATCGCAATAAGTGTAGTTACACCCTTCTCTCTCTGCCTCTCTCTCAGACACACACGTACGCAAGCACACTCAAACGCACACTGTGTCTTTGGAAAAGAGAGTGGAAAAGGTGGCTGATGATCAGGCCAGTAATGATGTTTATGGGACAGATCAATGAGATAGGTCTCTTTAGGGCTGTGATGAGCCACTTAACCCGATGGAAAGGAGAAAATCATAATTCTTTCCAAAAGTGAAAAAAAATATTTTACAATTCCTCTCTATTCTTATGCACTCTCCTGTTCTTAATATGAACCCTCCCTCCCTCCCACGTTCCCTTCCCAGACATGGTTCTATGATAGATTCCACATTGACTACAGACTTGATTGATATACTATTACATAGTAAGCAATCTGAGATATGTTAAGAGTTAAGGCATATGAGATTTCTGTGCAGTAGGCCAAACTTTATTATTACATTTTTTATTTAACCTTTATTTAACTAGGCAAGTCACTTAAGAACAAATTCATATTCCCAATGACGGCCTACCCCGGCCAAACCCTAACACGGAGGACGCTGGGCCAATTGTGCGCCGTCCTATGGGACTCCCAATCACAGCCGGTTGTGATACAGCCTGGAATCGAACCAGGGTCTCTAGTGACGCCTCTAGCACTGAGATGCAGTGCCTTAGACCGCCTCCGCCACTCGGGAGCCCATTAAACTGAGAGGGGAAAGACGTCTGCGTCCCACATGGCACTTTATTCCCTTTATAGTGCACTACTTTTGACCTGGGCACATAGTGCATGTCCTAAGATGTCATTCTCCACAGCATGGACACCTCACAAAATGACAACACTAAGACAATTAAGCCCAAAGACCAACTTTGTTTTGAGGAACGTGTATACCTGGCCAAATGCATTGGTTAGTTGTCAGGGCTTCTCTTCTCCTCAGACTCAGGTAAAGTGTCCTGGTTTTCAGGCCACCTGTTCAGAACCCATTCCTACGAAACAAAAGATGGGGGAGGGAAGTGATTGTGGTGTTATAAATTATTTCCTTTATGTTTTATGAAAGGGAGGTACAACAACATTTCACTCTTTACTGAGCAAGGCACAGACCATTCATGCATTGTATTGAATTCTCCTCCTCTGAACATTACGTTTTACTTATGCTTAGAGCATGCTGAAAGGCTGAGTGCTTGATGGTTGTTGAGTGGAGGGAAATGTCTCCTAGACTGGAGTGCACAGCAGCAGATTGTGTTGACTAATCTGCCATTAGAGTAGTGGTAGCGCTAATAGGGATGGCTGTTTATGGTAAATGGCCACCTGCATACTGTATGTGAGCTACTCCAGCAGTATCAAGTCATTTAATACAGTTGGTGGTGGCTAGGCTGCATTTCACTGGGAGCACTGTACCCAGGTGTCATTTTGAAACACAGTGCAGTGAAGTGCAGTCTGCATTTCAAAAATAACTCACAGTATCAATTTGTATCACATAATTCTATCTGACAGAAAACTTTACAACCCCCGTATATAAAAGCAGAGATCTTACCATAGGGAACAGGCTGTGCTGCATTGCCAGTTGATGGAATAGAGACTAGACACTCAGAGTAGATTCAGGTGACTGCTGTGGTGTGTGGGTGGGGGATGAGGGCCGTTGGCAGGGAGAGTATCAAGAGAGCATGGCAGTGAAAATGGACAGCAGATGGTTCTGGTTTGGGTACCGGCTGTACTGTATGTGCCTGGTTGGTCCTGGCTGGTCCTGGCTAGGCCAGTGAAATCCAAGGTGGAGCCCACCATGTCTGGCACCACTCCTGGTATCCCCTGCTGCATGGATCTTTCTAGAGTATAGGCAGAGAGCATCTTCCAGTGCCAACCAACCCTACAGGTCCCAAGCATGGGGGAGGTGACTCATAATATCAGCCCATCCTCCAAGAGCTGTGAAGGGAGCATGGTGCAATTTGGGAGGCATACATGGACATGATCTTTATTCACAACCAAGACCCTAGGCAGTTTGTGGTTTATAGTCTTTCAAGAAATGTCTGTGATAGTTGTTTCTGTAGGTGCACTTGCAGTAGCTAGAATGCTCACAGTACAGAGGAAATGCATTTTTGAACCACAACGCTTTAAGGAGCAAAGCAGGAGGGCCACACCTTAAACAGTTACTCTCAGGGTGAAAAGGTCATTTATGTTGACAGTCAACAACAAAACATCATGAACAAACCATTGAATATCACAAGAGAGCTACATGCTGTACATCCTGTGGCCCCCATTCTCCTACTGTACCCTCAGCCACAAAATCTCTACTCTCTGCTTGAGTAAATTATCTTAAGAGTGTTATCGTGAAAACCCGAAGGGCACGCATACTTCTTTGCTGATCTTGATAAATGTGCCCATTACAGTTTGGAGATGTCCGGTAACTATGGGCAATAAACGAGTTAAAGATGTTGCTTTCCTAGGCAATGAACTCTTAATTAAAAGCAGTGTAATTAGAGTTCCACCTCCTCTGAAGCGAACAAGCAGCACTACTGCATGTGCTGCTGGCTGCACCCAGCTCAGCTGACACAACAGAAAATTCACATGCAACCTTAGACCTGGGGGACAAATTATCCCAACACTGGCCAGAGTGGGGGCTGGGGAGTGGAGTGAGGGAAGCAGCAAATCAATATGGCTTTATAGACCTGAATCATACATAAATGTTCCCTCTTAGCTGGGCTATTTTCAGTCATGTTTGATCTAGTCTCTCCAGGGGAGGACTGAGAGGAGGCATGGGGAGGGTCCCACATGCAGGCTGGCTGGTGGGGTAATGGAGAACATTAAGGATGTTTCCCCAATGGCACACTATCCCCTATATAGTGCACTTCTTTTGACCAGAGCAAATGGCACTCTATTCCCTTTATAGTGCTGTACTTTAGACTAGGGCCCTACGGCCCAATGGGACACAACCTAGGACGGTTCGTTTTCCTTTCCATTAGCCTTCCTCAACACTGTCTGTTTCAAAACCTGCCATGCACCCACACACACTCAATAGTAATCTTTAAAAGGACATTAAGTAAAACCTGAGCAAGGCTATTCATTTTATTAACCCATATTTCTCCTGTAAGTTGCTCTGGATAAGAGTGTCTGCTAAATGACAAAAAATGAATGGGGCTGGATAAATTTAACCACTCTCAAATTCATAGACAGAGCTAGAATGCAAGGACTGACCATCCATGATATCAAAATGATAGTTTTAATCATGTTTTGATGCTTTATAGTGTTGATTACATTTACTTTGTTTCCAAACATTGGAATGTAATAAGCTTATATTTTGGGTTCTGATGAGGTACGACAGTTGAAATAAGCTCGTAAGGCATTTCTAAGTTATATTCTTCAAGAATCAATGGGTACATACACATGACCAAAAGTATGTGGACACCTGCTAGTCAAACATCTCATTCCAAAATCATGGCCATTAAAATGGAGTTGGTCCCTCCTTTGCTGCTATAACAGCCTTCACTTTTTTAGGAAGGCTTTCCACTAGATGTTGGAACATTGCTGGGGGGACTTGCTTCAATTCAGCCACGAGCATTAGTGAGGTCGGGCATTGATGTTGGGTGATTAGGCCTGGCTCGCAGTCTGCGTTCCAATTCATCCCAAAGGTGTTCGATGGGGTTGAGCTCAGGGCTCTGTGCAGGCCAGTCAAGTTCTTCCATACCGATCTCAAAAAAACATTTCTTTATGGACCTCGCTTTGTGCACGGGGACATTGTCACGCTGAAACAAGAAAGGGCCTTCCCCAAACTCTTGTAAGCACAGAATCATTGGTGTAACGTGTGCGCTGAGAGTCGGGAAGCAAGTTCAGGGAGTGAGTGGTTTAATAAATAAACGTAATACAAAACAAGAAAACACAAACAACGCACAGACATGACACAGATACAGAAACAATAAGGCGTTAGGGAAGGAACCAAAGGGAGTGACATATATAGGGAAGGTAATCAGGGAGGTGATGGAGTCCAGGTGAGTCTGAAGATGAGCAGGTGTGCGTAACGATGGTGACAGGTGTGCGCCATAACGAGCAGCCTGGTGACCTAGAGGCCAGAGAGGGAGCACACGTGACAGTTGGAAGTACAGAATCGTCTAGAATGTCATTGTATGCTGTAGCATTAACATTTCCATTCGCTGGAACTAAGGAGCCTAGCCTTAACGATGAAAAACAGCCCCAGACCATTATTCCCCTCCACCAAACTTTACAGTTGGCACTATGCATTCGGTCAGGTAGTGTTCTCCTGGCATTCGCCAAACCCAGATGGTGAAGAATGATTCATCACTCCAGAGAACGGGTTTCCACTGTTCCAGAGTCCAATGGCGGCGAGCTTTACACCACTCCAGCCGACACTTGACATTGCACATTCTGATCTTAGGCTTATGTGTGCGGCTGCTCGGCCATGGAAACCCATTTCATGAAGCTCCCGATTAATAATTGTTGTGCTGACATCGCTTTCAGAGGGAATTTGGAACTCGGTAGTGAGTGTTGCAACCGAGTTTCACGCGCTACGCGTTTCAGCACTCAGCGGTCCTGTTCTGTGATTATGTGTGGCCTACCACTTGGCGGCTGAGCCATTGTTGCTCCTAGACGTTTCCACTTCACAATAACAGCACTTACAGTTGACCTGGGCAGCTCTAGCAGGGTAGAAATTTGACAAACTGACTTGTTGGAAAGGTAGCATCCTAAATCCCTGAGCTCTTCAATAAGGCCATTCTACTTCCGATGTTTGTCTACAGAGATTGCATAGCTAGCTATGTGCTTAATTTTATACACCTGTCAGAAATGGGTGTGGCTGAAATAGCTGAATCCACTAATTTGTAGGGTTGTTCACATACTTTTGTATATCTATTGTATCATTAATTGTATGTAGCAACTGCTGATTGCCCCTTCAAATCAGGCCAGCATGCAATGGAGGATACATATTTCAAAGCTCTTGCTTATGACAATGGCACCCTATTTCCTATATAGTTCACTACTTCTGACCAGAGCCCTAAGGGTCCCATTTGTAGCTCAGTTGGTAGAGCATGGTGCTTGTAACACCAGGGTAGTGGGTTTGATTCCTGGGACCACCCACACATAAAATGTATACATGGATGCAGAGTGTTGGTCCAGGCAGGGTGACCAGGGATGATCCAAAGGTCTGGGCAAAGAATACACATGCATGGATGACGAGAGCAGAGCTCCCCAGAATCACTCATGGCGCCTCTATATGTATTCACTGAATGTCGGACCAAACCATTCCTGTTACACACTCTACTGTAGGTTGGAGGCCTAACTGTGTTGATACAGGAATCGCCATAATCACAACTGGAACTGTAGAGACAGACTCTCTCTGTCCAATTAACCTTAAGCCTCGCAGCAGCAATAGACCCGATCACCGCTGTCACGCCTAGCCTGATCAATATATAACCATTCACACAATGCCTTTCACATAGGCATCCAAACGGAGAGATATCTCTTGTTGAATTATTTTTTCCCTATTTCCTTTGCCATATTGAACTTCACCTGTGTTGTACCTGTGCTGAGTTAGCGTTCACACCAATGTTCACACAGTCCTGATGTCTATCTACGAGTGTGATCTATGGTGCTGATTGCTGATGATCTCCCACTAAAGGTTTGAGAGGCAATATTTCAAACCCCAGCCCTACCTCTCCGCTCCCCATCCTCCTCTCTCCAGGCCTGAGCCTACAAGCCTCATCCACCCTGGATCATTGTTGATGGCGCCATTGATCCTCTTAACGGGCCAACGTTAATTAAAAGCAATTAGTCATGTCCTGCACTTATTGTATATCGTAGGGAGTAACCTATAGTCAACTCTTATCTATGCCCGAGGCTCTGATCCTATTGAAATCTATTCTGATACTTCATACAATATATGCACACACGCATATTCACATCAAATCTAACATAATAAATAATAACTATGGTATGTAAAATATGAAAGATGTTGCCAAACTATGATAATACTGTATGTTTTGTTTATATATTAGATATTATACAGTGCTAATGTATGATATGATTTCTCATATTCAGCATGAGACAGGACAACAAGGGAAGTCCCTTTATATACATGTAATGAAAAGAGCAGTCAGTCAGTCAGCCCTTCCCTGGACCCTGTGGATGGTCTCTCACCTGAATGTCAGGCAAAATGTCACAGACTGTGAGCTTTGGCGCTACATCAGAGGCAGGTCTGTGTAGGCAGAGCACACCCACGCCACACTCCTCTTAATCCACACATAAACTCTGTTATTCCCCAGGCCCACCACACCATCAAAGATAAGTCGAAACAATGCATTCAAAGCAACCTTAACAGCCCTTGAAAGGTCACAATAATTTCTTCTTACAAAGAACATCTGTTGTCACCGTTAATTAGATTTAGGTTCCTGGATGAGAGAGAAATGTTTGGGGCTCATGATGTCCTTGAGACACGCTAAGTCAGTGTAGGAAATGAGGTTGATAATGTTTCAGTGACTCAGTGCCTGGCAAAAACATTTCAACTGAAATAATAACCTTCAGTGAATTTTACGGTTTGGGTTTAGTATACAGTAGATTGGATAGTGAAATGCCTGCCGCAGTTTTATAAACTGAGAGATGATCTTTATGATACAGTTCATGAGATTTAGTCCAGTGGCATTGGATTGCAACTAAATCCTCTCCAACAACTTGAAAACCATTTAAATGTGAAACAGGAAATTGTACTTATTCCATTTTTTTTTACAAACAAATGGCCACCAATAAAAAAAGAGCTATGTTTTATTGTACTTGAGAAACTCATAAAAGAAAACATCAACAGAAGACGTTGTTGTGCTAGTGCTGACTATTAACTAAAGGCTTTGAATTATTCCCATAACAATTTCGAACCACTAATTACTGTAAAAGGCTGGTCTAAATGGATAATTCACTAGAAACAAAAAACAGCTACGTTCATAGCTATAAAATAGGGACAAAAAGTGATGGCGAGCTTTAAAGCTAGAATCCTTAGTTGCTACATCCATTGTTGGACTTATAAATTAATATATACCCATTGATTCTTGAAGAATATAATTTATAAATGCCTCTTGAGCTTAGTTCAACTGGCTTACCCAATTAGAATGTAAACAAAAACTGTACGGCCTCAAAACATTATTTAAACTCAAATGTTGATATCATGGATGGTTAGTCCATGCCTCCATAGCTCTGTCTATGAATTTGAGAGTGGTTAAGTTTCTCCAGGCCCGTCCCTCAGCTTTTAACCAAAACAGAGGTGGAGAGACCCTTTGTTATTGTTTAAATCAAGGATTCTAGCTTTAATTCGTTTATAACTAAAGACTGAAGTTCTTGTGATATCAAATCTTTATTCATATGGAGGTAAAATGACAAGGCACTCAAAAGAATCATGTTGAGGAGGAATCCCCACCCATCCCCCAGCTCTGAACAAACAGCAGACCTTCTCACAGTTGGGTGGCCCTGCCTATCCTGGCACCCCAACCTCCTCTGGCTAATCTGGCTTTACTTGACCGCTGTGTCCACACTTCCACACACCTCTCTCTCCCCCTAACAACACATAAAAAATGACTCCACAAACTTTTAAGAGATAACAACAAGACTGCACTCAGACACCCATATGCACAAAGCCTGTTCTCTAGTGTTTCACAAACTTGGTCCTGGGGCCCCTCTATGTGCACTTTTTCTTTCTTCCCTAGCACTACACAGCTGATTCAAATAATCATAGCTTGATGATGAGGTGGTTATTTGTAGTGTGTGTAGCTGTGTAGTGCTAGGGCAAAAACCAAAACATGCACCCAGGGGGTGCCCCAGGACCAAGTTTTGGAAACCCTGCTCTATTGGCCAACATAAATATAAAGAAAGACTGGGATGACCTGTGTCCCTAGCAACAGAGTTACTGGAGTCTTGGTTTGGTACAGTAGACATGCAGAACCTCATTAAAACACATAGGCTGCATCCGAAATGGCTCCCTATTTCCTTAAGTAGTGCACTACTGACCAGGGCCCATAAGGCTCTGTTCAAAAGTAGTGCACTTTGTAGGGAATGGGGTGCCATTTGGGACACACAATAGGACTTTCTCTCCTCTATAATTAGTGACTCACTCCTGTCCAATGTCTGCTTAATGACGTCCAACATCTCAAGTAAAAAGAGAAAAAAATTGGCACTAAAAAGTCACAATTTAGCCACATATTCCACCTAATAATCTTAGCGGCTCAACATTTTCAGTCAATAAAAAAGGTCTGGAGCCAGACATGGCAGCCAGACGGTTTTATTGCATTCTGGGATATACAAGCCAGGCTGAAAAATGAAAGTGCATTGTCATGGTTACCAGCTAGTTACCAGTCCTCTGTTCCTCATTGCCGGAGTGACACAAATTCATGACCCCTCCTCTCCAGGTAGCACAGCCATGGGTGAATTGAATAACAGAGCCATGGGTCCAAACGGTAGCATGGAGCTGCCACATAGCATTTGTTCTGACGTCACCACGAGAGTCACTTGGAGATTGAGCTAATTGAAGGAGCTCAATAACTTTATGATATTAGTCACCCTTGAAGGCATCCAAAACCGTCTGAGTCTGCAAGTCAGTTTAAGTTGAGGCATAACCAAAAAGGATTTATTTTTTTACTCTATAAACAGTAACTAACGGTAACAGTCACCTAAGTAATCTCTCAATAGGCATTATTACACCATATGAATCTGTCTCCTTTGATCTTCTTGGATCATGTGAATATACTCCACAACTGCCTTTTGAAGCTGTGTGATAAAAACAAACACTAACTGGTCTTAAAGAGGGTTTCAACCCTGACAGCACAGGGAGGGAGGCCAGGTGCCAAGGTTAACAATGTGCAATCTGATTCACATGGTAAACATCCCACCCTCAGGCCTCCCGAGTGGCGCAGTGGTCTAAGACACTGCATCGCGGTGCTAGCTGTGCCACTAGAGATTCTGGGTTCGAGTCCAGGCTTTGTTGCAGCCGGCTGCGACCGGGAGACCCATGGAGCAGTGCACAATTGGCCCAGCGTCGTCCGAGTTAGGGGAGGGTTTGGCCGGCAGGGCCAAACCCTTGTCCCATCGTACACTAGCGACTCCTGTGGCGGGCCGGGCACAGTGGTGTTTTCTCCGGCACATTGGTGCAGCTGGCTTCCGGGTTAAGTGGGCATTGTGTCAAGAAGCAGTGCGGCTTGGTTGGGTTGTGTTTCGGAGGATGCACGGCTCTTGGCCTTTSCCTCTCCTGAGTCTGTACGGAGTTGCAGCGATGAGACAAGACTGTAACTACCAATTAGATGAAAAAGGGCAACAACAAAAAAGGGCAAAAATAAAAAACATCCCACGTTCATGATGCCATCTATAAGGTACTGTATTATGTATCGCAAGGCTATGCTCCAAATGGCTCCCTATTCCCTATGTAGTGAACTGAGAGAGACCTATGGGCTCTGGTCAAAAGTTGTGCACTATATAGGGAATGGGGTGCCTGCTATTTGGGACACAGCCACAGTAAGTCTTGACCAGTTCCTTTCTCTCAATCTCTGGTCCTTTTCCAAGTACATTTTCTTCACTCATTGTGATCAGCAGGTGGTGCCATGTGATTGGACAGCGGGGAGTCAATTGTGATCATTATTGCAGGTAAACTCAGTGAGCATGAAGGTTCAACCTGACAGGAGTAATGTTGTGAAAGTGCCTGATTTGATGATGGAATATTCCTCTCCAGTTCTCCCCTCCTCTTTCCTTCAGACTGGTCCAGTCAAGGTCAGAATGTTGCCTAACCTGATTATACCTAACCTTCCAGACAATGGAACTATATTTTTCCTCTCCATTGGCAGAAGAAAGTGGAAACGTCTTGTTTTGCCCCAGGTCTCAGACCTGAGAGGCTCCGTCTATCTGCATCCCAAATGACACCGAATGTCCTTTATTGTGCACTACTTTTGAACAGTGCCCATAGGGCTCAGTAGTGCACCATATAGGGAATAGGGTTCCATTGGGAAACATCCACTGCCTGCAGAAAAAGGGTCAGTCAGTCTCTTTTCCTTCCTCCTAGCAGCGGGAGCAGCAGGTCTAAACTCCAGACCAGCGCAGCATGAGTGCAGCACAGGCCAGTGTTAAGTCCCTGTAATTAGGACTTCACGCTGCTCGCCTTGAAAGGCCTCTAGACGGGGCCTCTCACATCCCCTTCCTTTATATTTCATGCATTTTATTAGCTTTGACATCAGTTGTTTTCACCTCACCTTCCCCTCCGCTGTAACACACGTCTGTGTTTAGTTGCGGAACAATGGTATTTCTTTGCTCCCTTTGTGTGATTTTTTCATCATCTATCATGCTATATACGGTACTGGTTGTGTTTAAATAAGTCAAAAAGTGCCTCTGTCTTTCTTACAACGGACAGACCTTAAAACTATTACAATAGATTTAACTTATCTGTAAGGCAAACTATCAGAAAATCTAAGGCTAACAAAAGTAGTTCTGGAGAGCAAGTCCTTGAGTAGTGAAAGCAGGCATAGAGCACTGTTAGTGCATTAGGGCTTTGAACTAATATCTGAGACAGCAATCTCAAGTGATGCTCAAACAAAACCTACAACTCTCTTGGCTGTGAGCTTCATCATCAAAGCAGGAGTCATAGGATGTGTGGTGTCACATGTACAAAGGCACAGCTGGTACTAGAGAAGAGCAAGGAGACAATCATAGACAATATGACAAGTGTTCTATAAGAAGACAATACTGTCAGTCTGTGAGCAAACAAACAGCAGAGCACAACATTTGAGAGTAGGAGGGATGAGACATGAAGTGGGTGGTGTGGTGTCTACTACTGTGGTCACTGTTGCTCCTCAGCTGTCTGTGTCAGGAGGAGGGCCTGTCCTTGAACGACGGACAGCCAGAGGACAGGTGGAATAAACACAGCTATAATGCTAAGGATTACAGCAGCAGATCTTTAAAGAACAACATGGCCGACAGACAACCTTTCAGGCAGCCAGGGGAAATCCCTGGACAGGTGGTGCTCTCTGGCACCCTATTACCTATGTAGTGCACTAATTTTGACCAGAGATGGGTCCTGGTCAAAAGTAGGGTGTCGTATGGAATGCAGACTCTATCTCTGACTATCTTGGCTCGTTTGTTACGTCAGTCAGGACAATTATGTCTTATGATATCCGAATACATTATGTTCCTTTTTTGTCCTACACATGACCAAGTCATGTATGGACATTAGATGGTATAACTATAATCGACTTACTTCAGGCCAGTCCTACTACCATAGTAGTATCTGAGCCTCCACCTCCACGTGCTTTCCCTCGTTCTGTTGTTTTTTTTGTAGGCTACTCCATGGATATTTCCCAGGGACCATTGCATTGTTTGGACTTGAAGCATTAAAATCCATTGAGGATTATATGTGCTCCAGCATTGGAGAACAATGCCGGGGGATGTGGGGGTCTTGTTGTCACGTCCCAGTGCGATGGCTGCCCACCCATTCTGATCACAGCCCCTTGCATGCCATGAGCCCAATTAGAAGTTGCTTAATCCCTCCTATGTGAAAGCATGCAGCTCTCTGCCCCTGCCTGCCTTCATTGTAGCATGTCAATGTTTTTGTGTTGAAGTAGCTTTTTCATAGCCTGGTCCCAGATATTTTGTTCTCTTGCCAACTCCATTGTTGTCATTGGCATGACAATTAGTTGGCATGATAGCACAAACAAACTGGTACTCAGGCTAGCTATTGCAGGCATGGGATGTAGAGATGCATAGTGGTGGATTTTATCAAAGGGGCATTTGGCCCATGGCTGTCATAAGACCCTGATCTACAGACCTATGGTTTCCAAAGACAGTTCTGACCATACTGCACATCCTCTGGACTCTGAGAATAGAGTAGACACAATATGCCTGAAGTAGATTATTGTAGTACTGTCCTCGGAGGGATACTGTAAGCTCCAATCACTCTCCACCGTCTCTTTACAACTTTCTGACTCAGTGGGAAAGAGACAAACACAGCTATCTTCTGATCCAGCAGAGAGCGAGAGCAGGCTGGGAACTGCACAGCTATGGTAGCGTATAATCTGTAAAAGGCCCTCAGTCTGAACTGATCTCAAGGAACAATGTAGTTCATCAATGAAACCTTCATTGTCCTTGCTCCCAGTCTCAGAGTAGGTGCTCAGTACAAAAGGGGCTTTTGTTTTGCTGTCCTTACTCAGTCTTTTCCCAAATGCAAGCCTTTATCCGAAAACAATTCATATCCACCAATTCATTAAAACAAAAAAAGGCTACTTCTTTCTTTCCTAAATTGCCCTGTTCATTTCGCGGTAATTGTTAAATGAACGCAATAAGTTTCACTCATGCAAATTACTTAATGTACTCCACATCTAGCCACGTCTGATTTCAAAAGGTAAAAAGGGACTAAGGGAGGATAGAAACTTATGGGCAAGGAGTCATACAATAGAGACTGCATGTTTCCAGGTTTACATAATGTCTGCCAAACACGTAAAGAAGGAGAGATGTCAGTTTTATAGAGGAGAGGAAAATGGTGAAAAACAAAGGCTTCAGAAGTATACCCTAAACCATCTTCATGGCCTGGCCTGCTTTATGGAATGCACTGAACCGAGTCGCCGTGGAGACAGCACTCCACTGCTGATGTAAGGAGAACCCCGTCTGTCCCCCCGCTTCTCTCAGAGGTGGAGTGTGTTCATCTGGGACTGTGAGGCTCCTCTTTCCAAACTGGGCAGTATGATCAGATCCCGACACCCATCTGACAGACAGCAGAGAGTTGTTTCTCACTCTGCCATGACATAGTATCTCTGCTGTTGGTGTTCTGCAGTCCGCAGTTCTCATTACAGCACACCAATGAGAGCTGGCCCGGCCGGCGATGGCCACGTGACAAAATATTTGTTGTAACTCAAATCAAATCAAATCAAATGTTATTTGTCACATACACATGGTTAGCAGATGTTAATGCGTGTGTAGCGAAATGCTTGTGCTTCTAGTTCCGACAATGCAGTAATAACCAACGAGTAATCTAACCTAACAATTCCACAACTACTACCTTATACACACAAGTGTAAAGGAATGAAGAATATGTACATAAAGATATATAACTGCTCTGCACTCTCCCACCATCTACAGCCTTTCGTTATTTGTCAGCTTTGGCCTTTGATGTTCTCTCCTTTGTGCTCGGGTCGTGTTCATTAGCTAATAATTGTTGGGTTGTTTATTTGAAGGCAGGGGAGGGATAGACGCAGAGACTGGAAGTTGCCTTCTCTCTACTCTTATCTAAATGATTGGGAGCCAAATCCAGTCCAAAAAACCAGAGAAACCTGGCCTTTGATCTGCTTTCATTATTGGCTACTGGTAAATTTCAAGATATCCTGCAGCATGACAAAATAACACACAGCACATCTAAGCAAACAAACCGCCCTTTTTTCTACCAGCATAGTTGCAATGGACTATTAGAAACCACCGCATGGCAAGACTCAAACATTGGGTGGGGTCTACCAAGAATGTTGAAAGTGTTGACTGCTGTTTTACAAGGTAACAAAAGCAAAACACATTTGCCGACAGATTCATTAAGTGTGAAAAAACACAAACCAAGACAGCTGCGGAGATGCAAGAGAGAGAGAGACAAAGAGCAACTGAAGCCCACCAACAGAGCTATTTACTCCTGCAGCCTGCACAAACACGCAGATAGTAACAGTGATGAATTAGGCCGGGGTTATCCCAGTTAGGCAATGTGACGGTAATAGAGAGCGGTACAGGGTGTGTTTGGGCCACTGTTACCAGTCAAGTGATGAAAGCAGAGAAAGGCTGTGGACCAAATGGCTCCTTATTCCGTATGTAGTGAGCCCTGGTCAAAAGCAGTGTACTATACAGGGAATAGGGTGCCATTTGGGACACACACCAAGACTGTAAGAGGGAAGATTTCAGCCTGACATGCCAGAGAAGATTAGGGATCTGGTTTCTCTCCTCTCTCTCTCTTTACCTGGGATGGAGGGAAGTGAGTGTCACTCTGGCTTCATTGAATAACAGACAATGATACTCTTCATGCCACCTCCAGAAGCAGGTTAACACAGAGGATTAGATACCAACACTTAGAGGAAGAAGAGGCCAAACTGGGGAGTATAGAAACTTATGGGCGATTAAGTAACAAAGGGGCCCTTTTGTGAACATCACGCAGTTTGATAGGATACATTTATTTTTTCAACTCAAGTCTAACCAGTCATTTAATATGGTAAATAAAAGTGGGATATAAACACATTATACAATTTCCTATTGGTGCAGAGGAAAAGCCCGCCCTGAAACATCATGCAATAAGGCTTTATTTTTACGCCAAATCAAGACCAACAAAAGAATGCGACTCGTCTTGCAGCAATCACTCAAGACCTCATTGGCGACAAATGGGCTTGGAGACAGGTTAATGTCAATAGATACAAGAGGAAAACCTGCTAGGACTGTGGGTGGTCAGCAAACAAACTCAACCACCTATCCCAGTACAGGTGTGATCCATTTGTCCATCACAAAGGCAGCGGGTGGGTCTATTCTCTTTGTCAGTGATGGAGAGGGTGCTGACTGGGACAGGAGAGAGGTGATGGGTCAGTAACTGATCACCACAGGTGTGGAGGCTGCTGAGGGTGACAGAGATAGATGGGTTAAGGTCTGAGTGAGGGGAACACCTTTGTCCCTAGTTTTTTTCTTGGCCCATAAAGTGTCATCTGATTGCATTGGAAGATGCTGAACTGTGTCCCCCAAATGGCACCCTATTCCCTATATAGTGCATTACTTTTGACCCGAGCCCATTGGGCCCTCCACCCTTCTCTTCTGTCCCATAGGGCACTGGTCAAAAGTAGTGGACTATATAGGGAATAGGGTGCCATTTGGGACACAAAATTCAGCCTCTTCCAATGCAATCAGATGACACGTTATGGGCCAAGAAACAAAAAGATTAGTAGGAAAACAAAACACCTGTTCTTATATCCATAAAGCTTATTTGTTCCTGATATGTGATTTGAGGTTAAAGAAGATATTGCAGACTATCACTGCAAAAAGAGGTATGAATATAAACCTATGGGACAACACAGTTCAGTATGATTCAGATAAGATGCTCTTTTATTACAAACAGAGAACAATTATCTATCCCTTGTTTCCAATGTGATTTTTGACAAACCAATTAATAGCACAATGGCAACAAAATAATTAGTCAAACCTTTGAGAACTAATATCTTGTAAAATGAAGTGAAAGAGGAAAACTCCCCAGTACTAACAGACTAGTATCGTATTTCTAGCTCGTATTTTAAATGACCTTCAAATAATCGAAATGCTCTGTGACAATTTCAGACAAAAAATACATTTTTTTTAATAAAGAATAAAAAAAAACAGCCAGCATATTTACAAAACAATAATATTGACTACGAATCTGGCCTGCTTAGTACTAACAAAGTACTACCCATGTAATTTTCCAGTGAAATACAATTTTTAGGTACATTGCAACTTGAGCTGCTACAAGAGCTGCTACAAGAGTCTGTGTGTATAAGGTTAAACAATTCACCTTAAGTCAACTACGCTGGTTTAAAAACAAGCAACAAAATCATAAATATTACAAAGAAAGACATAAGGCACCAACCTTTCTCTCCAGAGGCATTCAGGACTTAAAATCAACACATGAATCAAATGTCTTCCCGACAATCAGGCTGATATCATCACACATAAAAACCATGAACATATATACATAAGCAGAAGAATAAACAATAAAGGATTCAAACGAAAGGAAGGCAGTATAGGCACAACAATAACTTAATCTCTTCCCCTTCCAAACATGGTCAACTTGAAAACAAAAGCTTTGCCAAAAAAATAAAAAATAAAAAAAGAATTTCATTAGACATTCAATCACTTTCTTCTACTCCAAATGAAATGACATGTCAAAGACCAGCCTGTATTTGAACAAATGTTCAAAATAGGGAGTAAGACCAAGCTAACCTCATATTGTGTGTACAGACAGACAGTAAAAGACATGAGAATGTATCCCTGCATTGTATTTAGCCTACGTGCCCACAAGCCCTGGGGGTGGATGTCTGAGCAGTAGCTAAGTTAAGAAAAGTTTTCAGAGGGGCTCTGTTCATTTTAGTCAGGCACACGCTGGAAGCCTTGAATCAAACAGATAAAAAACGTGAGTGTGCTTGCATACACAGATGCTCTACACATCACTGAGGTCAAACATTTGCGATGTCCATCCAAGGAAGAGAAGTTAATTAAAAAGCTAAAACTTTGAGGTGAGGGCTGGGCTTTGAACATGGCAGGGTTGGAGTGGTCTAGGCAGTAGGCAGCATGTGGTGTGTGTGTGATATGCAAGTGTTTTATAAACCACCAAAGGGTTGGGAGCAAAAAATAATAAGGATCAAATTAAAAAGAGTGTGCCCTCAATCTGCAAAACCCCACAAGGAGAAACAAAGCAACCTCAGGCAAAAACCAAGCCCCATCTGGAAATGCCACAGGGAGATTACCACCTCTTTAACCCCCTCCTCCAACAGTCAGTGTATACATAAATGCTCTCCTCCCCCCGACCGGTTGACTGAAGAGATCGCTTTCCTTTAATGGCAAGGCTTTAGAGAGGCCACTTTGATCCTTTAGTTTCTCAGGTAGAATGAAGCAGCCGGCTGAGAAGGAACAGGAAATGCTAGGTCAATACAAGCTAATGGTGATGAGACCACTGGTGATGTCAACCCTTTAGTAGCATTAACATCATGGTCAGTGTCCCAAATAGCACCATATTCCCTATATAGTGCACTACTTATGACCAGGGCTCATATGGCTCCGTTCAAAAGTACTGCACTACGTAAGGAATAGGGTGCCATTTGGGACACAGACCATGTCATGGTGCCTGGTTGTGTACTGGAAAAAATCCATCACAGATCACAATGACACACACTGTACCAGGTTCCACTCCTATCAGCCAACAACAAGTGGTCACCAACACTGGACAACTGAGGAGTAGAAAAACATTGCCTGGTCCGATGAATCTCGGGTTCCTATTGCGTCATGCTGATAGCGGAGTCAGGACTAGATGGGTGTACCTAATAAACTGGCCACTGAGTGTATAGGGAATAGGGTGCCAGTTGGGACACAATGCTAAAGAACATGTCCAATAAACTGTCCTAAATAGATGCAAAGCTTGAGATTTGTTCTTCCGATGTGCCTAATGGAGTCCTGTCACGTCCCATAGTCCTGACAATATCACTGTACATCCTGCTCACATCAACATGTGGATATGTTCTATTGGCATCTAGAACCATAAACTTGTCAAATTGTCATATTGTTGAATCCTTTTCCCTTTCACATAACAGTTTCAGCACTCAAATATAACAATCTGATTTAGGTGTTCTCAACAGCAAGAAGCAACCAGAATTGCACCTTTATGAAAAAGTCATATGATTACAGGCAAGCAATAAAGTGTACATTTTGGGGGAAATGTCATTGAATATGAGGGGTTTGAATTGATGCAACATAGTTCAGAATGTTAAAAAAGGACAGAAATATTTCACTAATGAGGGCTAAAATGCCAGACAGGTGTTTACATACATAAAAGCAGAAAGACACAAATGTGAACTGCTCACATCTGTTGAAACAACGTAGTACAGAGAAACCCTTGCCAAATGAACCCTAGTTCTAAAGTTAAGCCGATAATGACAGCAGATTACTGCCATTCCCAGCCTGCGATCATCTGTTGAGATGCCACGACGTTATAACACACTCCATATGGAAGTCATATAGAAGTCCTTAGGGTCAGTGGTTAGAGTCAGAGCACAAAAATGAACCGGGAATGTTCATTCTTGTCTATTAGAGACTGTTTATTGAATTGATATAAATTCTCTATAATATATCTATTTCAACGCTTGTTAAATTATTGTCTCACCAAGTCTTTTTGAGCCAAAAGGTATTTTCCAGCTCCCCTAGAGCTCTCAGACATACCACTCCCTGCGTGAGATCACAGACCCATCCATGTGGGACACATATTCGCTGTCTGTGCCGTTGTCAAAGCAGTCCTCCGGCAGGTAGGGAGAGCCGTTGGTCACTGTGGGGGTGTGAACGGGCAGCCCTCTGGGGTGGTGGATGGTGTTTTGGTTCTCAGCAGGGAAGTAGCTGCCCTCCCGGAGGCCCCTGTGGCCGTCGCCCCAATCATCCCTGTCCTGGATGTCGTTAGGGTAAATTATGTCCCCTCCCAGTCCCGGCTTGGGTTTCAGCTCCTGGCTGCCCTTGTAGGTAGAGTTCTGCCCGTCCCCGTAGACCTCCTGCAGCTCGTGGGGCTGGAGCACGTCCAGCTGGGACTCCTTCTGCATGTCGGAGGGGCCCAGGTACTGCTTGGTGTAGTAGTCCCCCCTGAAGGTCCTCCGCTGGCGCATGAAGCAGGCTCCACCCAGGATCAGCAGCAGCACCAGGAACAGGACCCCACCCACAGCCCCGCCCACTATGGTACCCAGGCTGCTGTCTGACTGGGAGGACAGAGTGGGTGAGGTGGAGTGGCCGCTCGCTCCTCGATGCTTGTTGGGGGCCGTGCTGGTGTCACTAGTGTCCAGGAAGAGGGGAGTAGAGGTTGTGGCGACTGGTGCCGTGGTGGGGGGAGGATCTGATGGATGGATAGAGGATGGGTGTGTGAGAGAGAGAGAGAGGAGGGGGGGCAGAGATGAGGGTTTATGGAGGGAGGGAATGGCATGACAGAGAAGAAAAAAAACAATGTCAGTTAATAATGTCTTTAGTATGAATCTGACAGGTGACACAGTATAATCATTGAATACAGAACAAATAGAATACACAAATGTTTATATCCTGTGAAAATAACATTTAGAAAATGAAAGTTCACAAAAAAGCTTTAGTCTTAATTGAAATTCTATCACGGAACCCAAACTGGCTAGCCGCGTGCTCCATCATGCATAAATGTATTTTGTCCCCCCACACCAAACGCGATCACGACATGCAGGTTAAAATATCAAAACAAACTCTGAACCTATTATATTAATTTGGGGACAGGTCGAAAAGCATTAAACATTTATGGCAATTTAGCTAGCTAGCTTGCACTTGCTAGCTAATTTGTCCTATTTAGCTAGCTTGCTGTTGCTAGCTAATTTGTCCTGGGATATAAACATTGAGTTGTTAGTTTACCTGAAATGCACAAGGTCCTTTACTCCACCAATTAATCCACACATAAAACAGTCAACCGAATCGTTTCTAGTCATCTCTCCTCCTTCTAGGCCTTTTCTTCTCTTGACTTTATATTGCGATTGGCAACTTTCATTGGCGCGCGCGAGCAGTGTGGGTGCAATAATTGAATAATATAGATTTCTACATTTATTTTGCAACTCTGTAACACTGTTGTTTTGAAAGAGCATATGAATTAAATTATTAAAGTGTCTGGACAAATACCAAAGGCTCTGTAAAGGAGTGAGGCTCTGGTAGAAAGTCAAGAGAAAAAGGAGATTTAAGAGGGTCAGACCAGTGTGTGTGTGGGTGTGTGAGATTAGTTATTCTCCTCTCTCTGGGAAGTCATGTGAGAAGATTAAACCGTGTGTGATCGATGTGAGGTTCGGCCTCTGATTTGTCCTTCAGTGGTTAATTACTGTGATGACACCCAGAGACAGAGAGAGAAAGAAACAAAGACAGAGACAGAGACATCATTACAACACTGTATATAGACAAAATGACATTTGAAATGCCTTTATTGTTTTGGAACTTTTGTGAGTGTAATGTTTACTATTAATTTGTCATTGTTTATTTCATTTTTGTTTATTATCTATTTCACTTGCTTTGGCAATGMAAACATATGTTTCCCATGCCAATAAAACCCCTTGAATTGAAATGAGAGACAGAGAGAGAGAGATAGAGAGGGGATTACTGTGTCTGAATATTGAGCTCTCTTCAGGACAAAAAGCAGCCTGACCCTGTTTCTCTAGAAACATCAAGAGCCTGACTACAAAGAAGCAATAAAAGCTGCACTAGGACTGCTTTGTATCTCCACTTAACACTGGAGTCTAAGCTGCACTAGGACTGCTTTGTATCTCCACTTAACACTGGAGTCTAAGCTGCACTAGGACTGCTTTGTATCTCCACTTAACACTGGAGTCTAAGCTGCACTAGGACTGCTTTGTATCTCCACTTAACACTGGAGTCTAAGCTGCACTAGGASWGKTTTGTATCTCCACAACACTGGAGTCTAAGCTGCACTAGGACTGCTTTGTATCTCCACTTAACACTGAACACACTCCTTCCAGTTCTCTGCTGCCAATGACTGGAACAAACTGCAAAAATCTCTGAAGCTCCCTCACTAGCTTTAAGCACCAGCTGTCAGAGCAGCTCACAGATCATTGCACCTGTACATAGCTCATCTGTAAATAGACCATCCAATCTACCTCATCCCCATACTGTATTTATTTATTTATCTTGCTCCTTTGCACCCCAGTATCTCAACTTGCACATTAATCTTCTGCACATCCTACCATTCCAGTGTTTAATTGCTATATTGTAATTACTTTGCCACCATGGCCTATTTATTGCCTTACCTCTCTTATCCTACCTCATTTGCACATGCTGTATATAGATTTTTCTACTGTATTATTGATTGATTGTATGTTTGTTTATTCCACGTGTAACTCTGTGTTGTTGTATGTGTCGAACTGCTTTGCTTTATCTTGGCCAGGTCGCAGTTGCAAATGAGAACTTGTTCTCAACTAGCCTACCTGGTTAAATAAAGGTGAAATAAAAAATAAATAAACTGGAGTCTAAGCTGCACTAGGACTGCTTTGTATCTCCACTTAACACTGGAGTCTTAGCTACAACTGATCAGATTCAACCAGGATGGCAGCAAGCATAGCCTTCAGCTAATTATATCTTGGCTGCAATTTACCTGACTTAGCAAGAATCTAACTAACCTGCAATTGTAAAGCAGTGACTAAGAGACCAGTGATAATGTAAAGAGGGAGAAGGGGGAGGAGAGAGGCAGCTCAAGGTCAGTGAGCTGATCTATAACGCCTCCTCCTTAGCCTTAGACAACCACCTCCAACCTCCCCAGCTGGATCTCCCCATATCAAATCACATTTTATTTGTCACATGATTCATAAACAACAGATGAAATGCCTACTTACGGGTCCTTCCCAACAATCCAAATAAAAAAATAGAAACACAAGGAATAAATACACAATGAGTAACGATAACTTAGCTATATACATGGGGTACGAGGTTATAGGAAATGATGGCGGAAAAATTATGTACAAAAAAAGTTTATCTCAGCGAAAAAAGTAAAAAAAATAGCAGAATTGGTCAGGAGCACGTAAGACGGCTGCTATCCACTGCAGAGCCATCTCATCCTGGTAGCTAGAGAGGGACATGGTGTATGATGGGGAGCACTGAGCACCAGGGGACAATATAGGCACAATATACACCCTCCATGGTCGAAGGTAATGCACTGTATAGGGGATAGGGTGCCATTTGGGACACATCTCCTGCAGCCCACCATGTAGGACACTGTGGAAACACCACTGTGTATCTGAGACAGCCACGAAGGAGAAGGGCGGGGATGAAACATGCTCTGGCTGCCTGCTACTGTGGCTTAGGTCTGAATGCATCCATGTCCACATGGGCTCAGAGTGAGAGAAGCGGCATATGCCGGACTCCTCCATGTTGTTGGCTTGGAGAGGCCAAATTGCTCAGTGCAAGTTCTTCCTGGACAGGGTGTCAACCAAGCTTTAGACTTTGTCCCAAATGGCACCCTATTCCCTGGAGTCCTGCTTGCTCGAAAACTATGTGTGCGCCCCTATGGGTCCTGGTCAAAAGTAGTGCACTATATAGGGAACAGGGTATAATTTGGGGCGTACACATAGTTTTCGAACGAGCGAGACCGGTCTAAACCCGGCCTACTCACAGATGAAGACTGACCACCTGCTTTAGTTTGAGGCTCCTCCAGCCTGCTCTCCCTCTCAGTGAGAAATCAGAGAGATTGTGTGCCAGGGGAGAATGTGTCCAAGAGTAGGAGTCATTATGTTTGGATATAGAAAAGAAAGGAGGGAGATGAGAGGGAGACGAGAAGAGGGAGACGAGAAGAGGATTTTTTATTTTATTATTTAACCTTTATTTAACTAGGCAAGTCAGTTAAGAACACATTCTTATTTACAATGACAGCCTACCAAAAGGCAGAAGGCATCCTGCGGGGACGGGGTCTGGGATTAAACATTTAAAATAAATAAATATAGGACAAAACACACATCATGACGAGACAACACAACACTACATAAAGAGAGACCTAAGACAAAACAGCAAGGCAGCAACACATGATAACACAGCATGGTAGCAACACAACATAACAACATGGTAGCAACACAACATGGTAGTAGCACAAAACATGGTACAAACATTATTGGGCACAGACAACAGCACAAAGGGCAAGAAGGTAGAGACAACAATACATCACACAAAGCAGCCACAACTGTCAGTAAGAGTGTCCAGGACTGAGTCTTTGAATGAAGAGATTGAGATAAAACTGTTCAGTTTTAGGGCCCTATGAAATCAATTTTTCCCCTCCAAATTCCGTTTTATTTATCCCAAATTCCGTTTTTTCCATTTTTCAGAATTCTGTGGTTTACGATTTACGCTAATTGTATCATCAGAAAGAGTGTAATAATGTGAATGAATAAAACGTCAACAATTTAATAAGATATAACAGTACATTTGTAATGATGCAACACAACATTGCACTATTTTTTATCAAGGAAAATGCTTAAATTCAGTGTTTCATTATAAATGAAAAAAGTAATGCAAGAATCTAGGCAACAATGCAGCAACCTTCTCCTCTGTTTCCAGCTGGCTGAGGATGTTTGTGACTGCCTGGGATGATGACTTTTCTGCCAACAAAAACTCTGTACAGATGAACAAGCTCTGCATGGTACTTCACTGCCTCACACCAGCTATTCCATCGGGTGCTCACTGCTTCAGGAGGAGCCTTGACCTGCACAAACTCCTTCACAATGAGGAAGCTCACCTATCTTCTCTTTCTGACAGGCTTCTTGAAGAAGACAGATCTCATCCATGTCACAAGTGATGCAACTTCAGAGAAATATTTGTAGCGCTGCCAAGTTACATGGACACTGTTGGGCATCACTCCTTTCAGAACCTCCTTGTATGCCTTCAGGCAGTAGGAGTCATTATCTGTGACCACTGCCCAGGCATCATTCAGGTTCAGATTGTTGCTGTGGAGGGAGGCTAGTGCCTTGCAAAAGTATTCATCCCCCTTGGCGGTTTTCCTATTTTGTTGCATTACAACCTTTAATTTAAATGGATTTGATTTGGATTTCATGTAATGGACATAGACAAAATAGTCCAAATTGGTGAAGTGAAATTTGTGGTGTGTATTCACTCCCTAAATAAGATCTACTGCAACCAATTACCTTCAGAAGTCACATAATTAGTTAAATAAAGTCCACCTGTGTGCAATCTAAGTGTCACATGATCTGCCACATGATCTCAGTATATATACACCTGTTCTGAAAGGCCCCAGAGTCTGCAACACCACTAAGCAAGAAGCACCACCAAGCAAGCGGCACCATGAAGACCAAGGAGCTTTCCAAACAGGTCAGGGACAAAGTTGTGGAGAAGAACCGATCAGGGTTGGGTTATAAAAAAATATCTGAAACCTTGAACATCCCACGGAGCACCGTTAAATCCATTATTAAAACATGGAAAGAATACAATAAACCTGCCAAGAGAGGGCCGCCGACCAAAACTTACGGACCAAGCAAGGAGGGCATTAACCAGAGAGAAAACAAAGAGACCAAAGATAACCCTGAAGGAGCTACAAAGCTCCACAGCAGAGATTGGCGTATCTGTCCATAGAACCACTTTAAGCCGTACACTCCACAGAGCTCGGCTTTACGGAAGTGGCCAGAAAAAAGCCATTGCTAAAAGAAAAAAATAAGCAAACACATTTGGTGTTCGCCAAAAGGCATGTGGGAGACTCCCCAAACATATGGAAGAAGGTACTCTGGTCAGATGAAACTAAAATTGAGATTTTTTGCTATGTCTGGCACAAACCCAACACCTCTCATCACCTCCGAAAACACCATCCCCACTGTGAAACATGGTTGTGGCAGCATCATGCTCTGGGGATGTTTTTCATTGGCAGGGACTGGTAAACTGGTCAGAATTGAAGGAATGATGGATTCAGTCTTCCAGAGATTTGAGACTGGGACGGAGGTTCACCTTCCAACAGGACAACAACACTAAGCATACTGCTAAAGCAACACTGGAGTGGTTTAAGGGGAAACATTTAAATGTCTTGGAAGCCCAGACCTCAATCCAATTGAGAATCTGTGGTATGACTTAAAGATTGCTGTACACCAGCGGAACCCATCCAACTTGAAGGAGCTGGAGCAGTTTTGCCTTGAAGAATGGGCAGAAATCCCCGTGGCTAGATGTGCCAAGCTTATAGAGACATACCCCAAGAGACTTTCAGCTGTAATTGCTGCAAAAAGTGGCTCTACAAAGTATTTTCTTAGGGAGGGGTGAATAGTTATGCACACTCAAGTTCTGTTTTTTTGTCTTATTTGTTGTTTGTTTCACAAAAAAATAAAATGTGTATCTTCAAAGTGGTAGGCATGTTGTGTAAATCAAATGATACAAACCCCCACAAAATCGATTTTAATTCCAGGTTGTAAGGCAACAAAATAGGAAAAATGCCAAGGGGGTGAATACTTTCGCAAGCCACTGTATAGCTGGGAAAACATTGAGTTGTTGCATCTGTCCATGAAAATGACATCCACCAGAAAGTACTGGTTTTCAACGCCTGCAATGAAAGATAAGGAACAACTTTAATTATGTTTTAACCTAAAATAATTTTGTGACAAAATAAGTGTTATTTAAATTAAGTGTAAGCACAATATAGATACTGCGATAGTTAGCTAGATGGAGAGGCAGACGGCTGCTGACATTATGCATTGCTATATTTCACCATGATAGCTTGTCGTTTGGAATATCACAATTTGCATGCGGACAATTCACATTGCAGAATGTAAATGTAGTCTATTGCAACGGTATATAAATAGACTGTCAAGTTAAGTTAACTCACCAATAACGATGTTAGAACGCTGCAATCCCTTGCATCTGTTGTCTCGTCAACAACCACCGTAAACCTCTTCCCACGGATCTCCAGTAGAACGGCAGTCATATGTTGGTCGAACACACGGGGCAGGTGAGTTTGACGGAGGCTGCTCTCATTTTCTGGTAACTCTCCTCCCTGTTTGCAATGCTTCACCAGAAACGGCCGTAGCTTTCTTAGCTTTTCTAAGGGGATGTCAGACTCGGCCCACACAGCCACAAAGTCCTGAATAAATTATCGTATTGAATCTGCTGATGCACTTGCACTAGTAATTGTCGTTTGAAAAGGCATGCTCTGGCTAACAGGCTGACCACACCGCTCGCGTCGCATGCGTGAGCGTTGCAAAATAAATTTAGAAATCTATGTTATTCAATTATTGCACCCACACTGCTCGTGCGTTTCATCTTCTCACATGACTTCCCAGAGAAAGGGGAATAACTAATCTCACACACACACACACACATACACGCACACACACTGGTCTGACCCTCTTAAATCTCCCTTTTCTCTTGACTTTCTACCAGAGCCTCACTCCTTTACAGAGCCTTTGGTATTTGTCCAGACACTTTACTTATTTAATTCATATGCTCTTTCAAAACAACAGTGTTACAGAGTTGCAAAATAAATTTAGAAATCTATATTATTCAATTATTGCACCCACACTGCTCGCGTGCGCCAACGAGCGTCTGCGTTGCCAAGAGCTAAAATAGAAGTCAGTTCTATTTCTGACACAGATCGCGCTGCAAGTCCTGCCTCCCATCTCCTCATTGGTTTATAGAAGCAGGTACCCACGTGCCATCTCCTCATTGGTTATACCCACGTGGGTGACTGAAAGACAAATGAGTCAGTGGCGGTAATGCACCTAATTTACGAAAGTTGCCAATCGCAGTATAAAGTCAAGAGAAGAAAAGGCCTGGAAGGAGGAGAGATGACTAGAAACGATTCGGTTGATCGTTTTATGTGTGGATTAATTGTGGATAAAGGACCTTGTGGATTTCAGGTAAAATAACAACTCAATGTTTATATCCCAGGACAAATTAGCTAGCAACAGCAAGCTAGCTAGCTAAAATTGCCATAAATGTTTAATTGCTTCGACCTGTCCCCAAATTAATTAAATGGTTCAGAGTTTGTTTTGATATTTTAACCTGCGTGTCGTGACGCTTTGTGTGGTGGACAAAATAAATGTATGCACGAGGCGCACGCGCGTAGCCTGTTGGGTCCTGTGTAACACGGTGCTTTTCCCTGTTCTTCACATGGGCTTCAGACTTTAAGTGGTTGTCACACGTTATTTTACGGGTCCAATCAATAGTATGTTGACAGAATTTGCAAAACAGCTTATCGCCTGACTCATAATAGTCCATTGGGTATTGCTCTGCTCTGAATATAGGGGTCAGTGTCGATTTTTTGTTTTGTTGACGAATTGGCGCTCTCTCAGCATGTTTCTCAAAGTGACAGCCAAGTTGTGAGGTGACGTAAGGTTCCCAGCACGATCGACCAACCCCCCCCCCCCCCCCCCCCCCCCCCCCCCCCCCCCCCCCAAACACCCCAATCGAAAATTGAATTATTTCTCTAGGCCTACTCGTCTGTAATTTTACAATTATGAAATAATTTAAGTTACTACAATAATCAGCCAAACTATGGAAATTCTGTAATATTCCAAGTTTTACAGTTGATTCCATTTTTATTACCAAATTCCGTGATTCCGTCCGCATTTTCCTTATCGCGGAAATCATAGGGCCCTACAGTTTGAGCGTTTGTTGCAGCTCGTTCCAGTCGCTAGCTGCAGCGAACTGAAAAGAGGAGCGACCCATGGATGTGTGTGCTTTGGGGACCTTTAACAGAATGTGACTGGCAGAACAGGTGTTATATGTGGAGGATGTGGGTTGCAGTAGATATCTCAGATAGGGGGAAGTGAGGCCTAAGAGGGTTTTATAAATAAGCATCAACCAGTGGGTCTTGCGACAGGTATACAGAGATGACCAGTTTACAAAGGAGTATAGAGTGCAGTGATGTGTCCTATAAGGATCATTGGTGGCAAATCTGATGGCCAAATGGTGAAGAACATCTAGCCACTCGAGAGCACCCTTACCTGCCAATCTATAAATTATGTCTCCGTAATCTAGCATGGGTAGGATGGTCATCTGAATCAGGGTTAGTTTGGCAGCTGGGGTGAAAGAAGAGCGATTACGATAGCGGAAACCAAGTCTAGATTTAACTTTAGCCTGCAGCTTTCATATGTGCTGAGAGGTGGAGGAGGGAGACGAGAGGAGGGAGAGAGAGGAGAGGAGGGAGCGGGGATGGGGAAACTGCTGGCTGTGTGTTCTACAAGCAGTGCTCGCTTGCATCAGAACAGCCTGGTACTGTAGCCAAGTGAGGCCAAATTTAGAAAAACAATGTTTATAGAGCTTTGGGGGGGGTCCGCTGTCTGTTTTGCGAGTCAGTCATTAATTAATGTGTATTCAATTAAAGTAAATATCATTAGTCATCTCTTGATGAGTGAACGGAAACAACATCCAGCTCTTACAGCAGAGCATGGAGCACACATGCCCTTTTACGGGGAGGGAACATACTAGCGTCTGTTACTGTATCTGTGTGTTATTCATCGTGTCCAACCCTGAAAAATTACCTTGGACAACAAACAAGAGAAACAAAAAAGGGCAAATTGCTGCACACTGTGCTCCCATTGACAAGTAGGCATATTGTTGCATATTAGTGCATACTGTGTTCCTAAAAACAAACAGGGTGAAACAGTCACTCTCTAATGATATCACATATCTAATGTTGCCAAAACCACAACAATTTTAACGTTTGGTGCCGATACTGTGTGTTGCTCTTTTCTCCTCTGGTGTCTGAAATGTGTGCAAATGGAGACAGGCCCTGTTAAATCTCATGGTGGGCCTGAAGGGTTTAACCAAGGCCATACTTTCTCACCTTGTATCCAAACATGAACGTCCTGACCGCGTGGACCGATGTCATTGGACACCTCACACCTGTACAGTCCAGAGTCATTTCTCTCCAGAGGACGAGTGAAAGTAAAAGTGTTGTTCACTATATCCACACCGTCAGGCATCGGCCCATCCAACCTGTTAAGAAAGGAGATCATATATAAACACAGGGATACAAACATTGCTGGATATTACTAGCCAGCAATGATCACAGTAGTGGTACGTCCGAAATGGCACCCTATTCTCATTATAGTGCCCTACTATGTGCCCTGGTCAAAAGTAGCAAACTACATAGGGAATGGGGTGCTATTTGTGACACGGCCAGTGTATGGCATGTTGTGGGGTGTAGTGGGTGGGTAAGCTGCTGCTAGCTAGAGGACCCTGACCTGGTCCAGGAGAAGTGGTGGGCAGGTGGGTTGGCTTTGGCTCCACAGTCCAGCTTCACATTGTCCTGACCAACAAACCAGTTCTGGTCATATCCCACCACCGTCACCTCAGGAGCAACTGGAAAAGAAGCACAATCCTATTATAATTATTATTTATTATTATAATTATTATTTGTTACTTAGCTACTTTGTAATAAAGTAGACTAGGGTACATACCATGTAGGCCTATTGTATAAGATACACTATGATCAGGATCCTTTAATAACACAACTGACCAAGAATATTTGTTCTATACAAAACAAGAGATTCATAAAAAACTTTTTTTTAAATGCCCTAGTGTGCATTGTACACAATGGCCAATGTGCTCCCTTGTAGCACAGCGATGACAAATTAGCTTTCGCCCCAGGGGGGAAAAGCAAGCAATATAAGAACAAAACAACTGATAATCAAAATGAAAAAGCAGAGGAAAAGGATTCTACAGCACAGGGGTTTTGTTGGATGTGAGAAGCCTAGAAAGGAGAGAGAGAGAGAGAGAGAGAGAGAGAGAGAGAGAGAGAGAGAGAGAGAGAGAGAGGCGCTACATCAGACAGGTCAAAATGAGGAGATACCAGAGTCACCACCAGCAACAAACAGAACAGAGAGAAAGAAGCCTACCAGAGGTAGGACAGATGCCACTGACTGTACTGTAATACATGTAGTAAACAATGACTCTGGTATCCAATTTCCCCCTTTGACTTTTGAAGAGTGAGCAGGCAGAACGTATTACAGTACAAAGCCGGGCAGGGAACAAGACGTTATGAATGCGTCCTGTTGACCTTTGCACTTTGTTTGTGGAAAAATTGTGCTTCTTTGGCACTTAAAATCCCCTGCCTCTGCATTTGACATGATTTATTGAGTTCCAAAGCCTTTCTCTTCCTGTATTAACCTCGCCTTTCTGCATCTCCACCCTTCTGCACCCACCTCTCTTGCCCCTGCCCCTGCCCCTGCTGCTGCTGCTGCTGCTGAGGCTTGATCAATATTTCATAAAACGCCTTCATTAACCTGCACTCACATAGTCCAAACAGATACTATACACTATTCATCAGTTCAGGTTGCCAAGGAAGCATGCATCAATGATTATAAAATTAAGATGACTCTTTAATGGCCCTTTTATGAGGAAACGAGGGAAGATGGGGAGTCGGTCCGGTCTCTGAGCATACTGCACTGTAAAACAGGCTATTGACATGACAGGTTATAGATCAGATACAGACAGCAGCCCTTCACTAATACATGTGGCAGTTGTCTAAATCTTTATGTAGTCAGAGAGTGCATGCTGAAACATGAGCAGCAGCTGTCTCTGGGACAAGACAAATCATCTACCATAAAGCCCACCTATCAGCACAGCAACCCCTCTCAAACAGAACACAAAGATAGCGAGCTACCCCTCTCCTTGTCATAGTGGCACACAGCTCTATATACCATGCATTCAGAAAGAATTCAGACCCCTTGACTTTTTCCACATTTTGATACGTTACAGCCTTATTCTAAAATTGATTAAATTGTTTCCCCCCCCTCATCTACACACAATACCCCATAATGACAAGGGAAAAACACGTTCAGACATTTTTGCAAATGTATATAATTTTTTTAATGAAATAACACATTTACTTAAGCACCTTTGGCGGCGATTACAGACTCGAGTCTTCTTGGGTATGATGCTACAAGCTTGGCACACCTGTATTTGGGGAGTTTCTCCCATTCTTCTCTGCAGATCCTCTCAAGCTTTGTCAGGTTGGATGGGGAGTGTCGCTGCACAGCTATTTTCAGGTCTCTCCAGAGATGTTAGATCGGGTTCAAGTCTGGTCTCTGGCTGGGCCACTCAAGGACATTCAGAGGCTTTCCCCGAAGCCACTTCTGCATTGTCTTGGCTGTGTGCTTAGGTTTGTTGTCCTGTTGGAAGGTGAACGTTCGCCACAGTCTGAGGTCCTGGAGCAGGTTTTCATCAAAGATCTCTCTGTACTTTACTTTGTTCATCTTTTCCTCGATCCTGACCAATCTCCCAGTCCCTGCCGCTGAAAAATATCCCTACAGCATGATGCTGCCACCACCATCCTTCACATTAGGGATGGTGCCAGGTTTCCTCCAGACATGACGCTTGGTATTCAGGCCAAAGAGTTCAATCCTGGTTTCAACAGACCAGAGAATCTTGTTTCTCATGGTCTGAGTCCTTTAGGCGACTTTTGGCAAACTCAAACCTGGCTGTCATGTGCCTTTTACTGAGCAGTGGCTTTCGTCTGGCCACTCTACCATAAAGGCCTGATTGGTGGAATGCTGCAGAGATGGTTGTCCTTCTGGAAGGTTCTSCCATCTCCACAGAGGAACTCTGGAGATCTGTCAGAGTGACCATCGGGTTCTTGGTCACATCCCTGACCAAGGCCCTTCTCCCCCGATTGCTCAGTTTGGCCAGGCAGCCAGCTTTAAAAAAAGTCTCGGTGGTTCCAAACTTTATCCATTTAAGAATGATGGAGGCCACTGTCTTCTTCGGGACCTTCAACGCTGCAGAAATGTTTTGGTATCCTACCCCAGATCTGTGCCTCGACACAATCTTGTCTCGGAGCTCTACAGACAATTCCTTCGACCTCATGGCTTGGTTTTTGCTCTGACATGCACTATGAACTGTGGGACCTTATATAGACAGGTGTGTGCCTTTCCAAATCATGTCCAGTCAATTAAACTTACCACAGGTGAACTCCAATTAAGTTGTAGAAACATCTCAAGGATGATCAATGGAAACAAGATGCACCTGAGCTCACTTTCGAGTGTCATTGCAAAGGGTCTGATAATACTTATGTAAATAAGGTAGTTCTGTTTTTTATTTTTAATACATTTGCTAAAATTTCTAAAAACATGTTTTCGCTTTGTCATTATGGGGTATTGTGTGTAGATTGATGAGGGACATTTTTTATTTAATCAATTTTAGAATAACAAAATGTGGAAAAAGTCAAGGGGTCTGAATACCTTCCGAATGCACTGTACTAATCACGTAAAAGGTGATCTAATTGTTCCATTTCAATGACCCTACTGCTCTGCTGTCCTATCCGCCTGGTCACCCCAAACACCGTCATTGTAAATACAAATTTGTTCACAACTGACTCGCCAACTAGGCAATAAATAAATAAATAAAGGTTAAATAAAAGAAATGTAAAACACTCACACTGCACATTGAGCACGTAGGGTATCCTGAACTCAGTCTGCAGGGCTGGGTGGCGCACCACGCAGGTGAGCGTGTGGCCCTGGGAGTGTCTCCGTGGCTCCAACACGTAGCGCACCTGGGTGGTGGAGGCGACATGTTGTTAGACGTGTAAATATTTAAGCATGTTTAAAGAGTGTTTGTGTGAGCTTTGCATGCCTGCTTCATGATCTATATACAGTACCAGTCAAAAGTTTGGACACACTTACTCATTCAAGGGTTTTTCTTTATTTTCTACATTGTAGAATAATAGTGAAGACGTCAAAACTATGAAATAACACATATGGAATCATGTAGTAACCAAAAAAGTGTTAAACAAATCAACATATATTTTAGATTCTTCAAAGTAGCCACCCTTTGCCTTGATGACAGTTTTGCACACTCTTGGTATTCTCTCAACCAGCTTTACCTGGAATGCTTTTCCAACAGTCTTGAAGGATTTCCCACATATGCTGAGCACTTCTTGGCTGCTTTTCCTTCACTATGTGGTCCAACTCATCCCAAACCATCTTAATTGGGTTGAGGTCGGGTGATTGTGAAGGCCAGGTCATCTGATGCAGCACTGCATCACTGTCCTTCTTGGTCAAATAGCCCTTACACAGCCTGGAGGTGTGTTTTGGGTCATTGTCCTGTTGAAAAACAAATGATAGTCCCACTAAGCGCAAACCAGATGGGATGGCATGTCGATGCAGAGTGCTGTGGTAGGCCTGCTGGTTAAGTGTGCCTTGAATTCTAAATAAATCATTGACAGTGTCACCAGGGAAGCAGTCTGAGGCTGGTAACTCATGAACTTATCCTCTGCCGCAGAGGTAACTCTGGATCTTCCTTTCCTGTGGCGGTCCTCATGAGAGCCAATTTCATCATAGAGCTTGATGGTTTTTGCGACTGCACTTGAAGAAACTTTTAAAGTTCTTGAAATTTTCCGCATTGACTGACCTTCATGTCTCAACCCTTGTGTTGTCTTAAGGGTCTTAAGAGAACTCCTTAAATTATAATTTTTCAACTTGAAATTTGATGATGTTTCCTAGAGTGTTCATTTTTTTTGTCCAGGTGGAACAAGAGAACAATGATTTAGAAGAGGAGGAGGTATCTAAAGAAGAAGATGGGGAAGAATACAACCCAGAGCACGATGCATAATCTTCAGATGAAGAAAAATCCCCCAAGCGGAAAGAGAGACATTTTTGTCAAAGAGCAGCAAAATAACATGGTCCTTGTCACCATATGACAACCAGGGCAGGATGGCGGCACAACATGTCATAAGAATGACCCCAGGGCCCAGAAGACATGCAGTTGCCCAGGACATCGCCTCAACATTCTACATGTTCATCACACCAGCCATCAAAAAAATCATCCTGGAGACAACTGGAAAAGGATGGATGAGATTGACCTGCGTGCCTACATAGGGCTGCTAATCTTGGCGGGTGTGTATAGGTAACAAGTCTACATGTAGTCTCTGGGATGCAGAGAGTGGAAGGGCAATTTTCCATTCCAAGATGCCACTGAAAGTCTACCACACTTTCTCAAGAATGCTACGATTTGATACCCGTGAGTAAAGACCTGCAAGGCATTCAGAGGTAAAACATTTTTTCAAATCTGCTATGTAAGTGATTTTCACTGTTAATTGTATTATGTATTGCTGTAATATCATGTATTTATGTGATTGTTTTCTGTGACACTGATACTAATTACTGATAGTAATCTCTTTTGTCAAAAGGTCGCTGTCCTTTCCGGCAGTATATGCCCAGAAAGCCAGCAAAGTATGGCATCAAGATATGGGTGGCCTGTGATGCACAATCCAGCTACCCTTAGAAGATGCAAGTCTACACAGGGAAGCTGACCAGTGGAGGCCCGGAGAAGAACCAGGGGATGCGGGTTGTGCTTGATGTGACAGATGAACTGAGGGGGCACAATGTCACGTGTAACAATTTCTTCACCTCTGATGAGCTCAGCCAGCAGCTCCTGAAGAGGAAGATCACCATGGTTGGCACAGTTAGAAAGAACAAGCCTCTCTCCCCCTTGCACTCCTCGCAACAAGAGGGAGAGAGGCCTTCTCATCAAAGTTTGCCTTTACCCTCACCACCACTCTAGTTTCTTACCTCCCAAAGAGGAACAATAATGTGGTCCTCCTGAGCACACTGCACAAAACGGCTGAGATCAGTGATCGCGAGGACAGGAAGCCAGCCATCATCCTGGACTACAACCACAACAAAGGAGGCGTGGACAACCTGGACAAGGTGATTGGAACTTACAGCTGCAGGAGGATGACTGCCCGCTGGCCCCTGGTCATCTTCCATAACATCATTGATGTGTAAATGCCTTCATGATATTGAACAAGATCAACCCTACCTGGATGCCTGATAAGCGGAACAAGAGGAGGGTGTTCCTGGAGCAGCTGGGAAAGACACTTGTAACCCCACACATTCAAAGAAGGGAGCGCCTCCCCCGCACAGCAGCCTCTGCAGCGTTTGTGAAAGCTGTTCAGGGGGCTGACTCTTGTCCTGATCCACCTGAGGCTGCAGCTGGTGCAGGCAAGAGGAGGAGATGCCAATTATTCCCCCCCAAAGAAGGACTGTAAAACAAATACTATGTCCTGCACATGTGAGAAATACATCTGCAAAGTCCATGCACACACACTTGCATACTGTCCTACATGTGCTAATTAGAGTTTATTGATTTATGTTCTTCACGTTTTTGTTTTGTATCTATTATCTTATTTTATTCTTATTTATTATTGTTGCTTATACACCTTGTGGGTGGGGGCAATGGTTAAAAAAATGGGAGAAGACTAGTATTTTGTAGTTGAATTCCTCATTGTACAGTATATAAGAATATATCACTATGTTGCCAAAAAAGTTCAAGACTGTTATTATTTCCCTTCAATAAAATGCATTCAAAACTACTTTCTGCACATTTCTGCTACTTTCTTAGGCTATACAYGTGCTATCTCTTGCTAAAAATGTATGTTTACACCTACGCAGTACCTTTAGCAATAAAGGAAAAGAAAACAATTATGACAGGTGTGTTGTAATAAAAACGAGTGGTGTCCACTGATTAAATGCAATCTTTCTGCATTGTGAAGAGTGAAAACCCAGATATTCACAAAGTTTGTGATGAATGACAGGTTGTTTCTTCATGCAAAATAGATTGGGGTTTAAAATTCAATTAAGCTGCTTTATTTTTGGTGTAGGGGAGTATACAGAATGTTAAGACTATACAATGTTAAAGTAATGATAGACTGTCGTTTTGCTTTGCTTATTTGAGCTGTTCTTGCCATAATATGGACTTGGTCTTTTACCAAATAAGGCTATCTTCTGTATACCACCCCTACCTTGGCACAACTAGGGCTGCTGCGGTGACCGTATTACCGCCACACCGGCAGTCACAATTCATGAAGGCAGTCAAATTCCACATGACCATTTAGTCATGGTAATTAGGCTTCTCCAAGCTCTGATGCTGCTGCTGCTGGTCATTAGTAGTCTACCAAACTTACTAACTGCCTGGTACTCAGCACTCTTTTGTCCCTCTAATTACTCTGACATCAAATCTTTTTAAAATCTAATCAAACCCTTCATGAGAGCCCATGAACTCATGRTGCTTAACATTTCTTTAGGCTATGCAATTGCGGGAGATGGCCGCTATTAAAAAGAGGAGGATTCCCTCAGCTTTCTATAGGCTAGGCCTACTATATTTACTTCTCAACTTTCCTAATATTAAGCACACTGCTTATATTTACAACAGGAGTATAGCCTACCAGGCTGGCATGAAAATAAACCAAGGGGAAAAGCGTCCTCCATTCGCTATTTAAGTGCATAGATGACATTTATTTTTTCCCGGGTGCCCCTGTTTTGGTACAGGTGCATGATAATGGTCCATTCTAAATCAAAACAAATGTCACACATATATTATTTAGTATATGTAAAGACAAGAATAAATCAAGAATAGTCTGATATTAATATTAGCCTATCACTTGTGAATTATATATTATCACTTGTGAATGATGCCCAGCATAAGAAACAATGCCTTTTTTTTTTTACGACTTGTTCGAATGATAGTCGCACACCTCATGTAGCCTAGCCTATAGGCCAATATGTTTTAATAAGGTTTGTATCACAACTAAAGTGTCCAAATAACTTCTTAAAGTTAAGCACATTCATCCGCTTTACAACTGGCATATATAGCCAGCGTGTGAGTTTCAAGTTTGGGGAAGATCATTTTCACAATAAAGATTGCATAATGCATAATTGCATTTGCGGTCACTTTTGATAATGGTGTTTTCCGCTAATGAAACATTTGCGCTTATAGCCTTCTATAATGTGCGCATTGCTGCGCTTATAATGTGAAGAAATAGCCTAATAGTTTATCAACATTTTAAGCTAAACATTCTGATCTGTTGCATCAGCCACACTGCATAAAAAAGTTTTGGGGATGCTAGTGGTTGTATTCATTTGGGATCTATCGCATCCCACTGTCCCAGACTATGTATGGATTATTTATTTCTCGCACAGAATAGAATAGGTCGACTTTTGTATTATGGGGGAGAGTAGACTGAAATAGGCTAGTGCTTTAGCTGTTCGTTAGGCCTACTCATCTTGTCGACACTTCTTCCAATATCATCAATTTGCACCTCGGAATTGGATAAGGAAGCACGCAGTTGCGTCCCTGATGTGTCTGTCTTCACTTGTAGCCTGTGAGAAAGACCCGATCACATGCCGGAGAGCTGTGTGAGTGATAGACGCTTCGGATTGCGCAGCACACTCAGGGAGAAGGGCACAACGCAGCACTCCGGGCTGCAAAAGGCTTTAATTTTTTTAGGGTGCATTACGGCCACAAAGGGGATGCCGCTGTGAAATTCGAGGCATTATCAAGTGGTTGTCAAATGATGAATTAGAGACTATTGGAGTGTGTACAGCCTGCACAAAAAAACAAAGTTGAGCTCATGCCTTTCAAGCAACGTTTTTCAAATCACCATTTGTCTCATCATGCAGCTTTACAATGTATAAAAAATCTACACATATAGCCCAAACTTTGTAGAATAACTAAAGTTACATGAATAACTCTAAATTAAGCATATAGGAGTACCTATGTCTTTGTTAACTGCTCAACACAGAATAGCCGCACCTGCACACTCCCTCAAATCACTTGGAAAAAATATTTATATCAATTGTATTCTTCATACTATATAATAATGCCACGGAATTATAAGCAAATCTTGTCTGCTAAATGAACTAGTGTAGCCCACAGCCATTTGGCATAGGCACATCAGGACCTAACATAAGGACAACTCAGAGTATGCTATTCTTTTCTTCTGAAATAGACTACATTTTCTTCATATCATGCTTCTTTAGGCCTATCTAAAATAAATAATGGATTTATTGTGAAGGTGTAGGCTATACTACATGGATTTATTAGACTTTTTAAAATGGCTTGCAGGCGTGGAAGCCAGGAGAAGCTAAATGTGTTTATGTTAATTAACGCTCAATTACCGTGAGGCCGACAGTTATTTGCTTGACAATCACCGACTGAGAATTTCACGACCGCCACAGCCCTAGTCACAACACAACTGATTGGCTCAAACGCATTAAGAAGGAAAGAAATTCCACAAATTAACTTTTCACAAGGCACACCTGTTAATTGAAATGCATTCCAGATGACTACCTTGTGAATCTGGTTGAGAGAATGCCAAGAGTGTGCAAAGCTGTCATCAAGGCAAAGGGTCGCTACTTTGAAGAATCTTAACACTTTTTTGGTTACTACATGATTCCATAAGTGTTATTTCATAGTTATGATGTCTTCACTATTATTCTACAATGTAGAACAAACTCTGGAATCAGTAGGTGTGTCCAAACCTTTGACTGGTACTGTACATATACTGTATATACACCCCATGAGGAGGTTGATTGTGTGTGAGACCATGGCTGTGTCCCAAATGGCACCCTATTCCCTTTATATTTTGCACTACTTTTGACCAGGGCCCAAGGGCAAAACTGACCAAAACTGGCCTTAGTCAAAAGTAGTGAATAAGTTGCCGTTTGAAACACAGTACTGTGGTGTAATGTCAAAGCAGTAGGTCTGTTCTGTTTGTACCTGCGTGGTGGAGGTGCCGTTGGGCTCGTCCTGCGTCTGGACCTCAGAGCGGCCAAACAGCTCAGTCTCCCAGGACACCTCGGCTGCAGGTCGGCCGCGCTCTGCTATGCAGGTGGCCGCCACCGATTCATTACCACCATCCACCAGGGCCGTAGAGCCGGCGGAGACGTAGACCTTGGGCTCCACTAGGGGAGAGAGAGATAAGATTAAAAAACTATAATGTTCCCAATGAGGCAATTCATTTAGCGGCATAGAAAATATACTGTACATACAGACAAAAAACATTGAGAGAGAGAAAGAGAGAGAGAGAGATGGAGTGGGAGAGAGAGGAAAAGGGGCTCGCGGAGAGATGACAAAACAGAATAGATTACAAAATGAGTATTGATATTTTGTATATGATGATGAATAAATAATGTGCATCATAAAACAGGGACGGGGATATGGACAGAGAGCAGGAAGTGGCCACGGGACACTCATACACTCTGCTGCCAGACACAGTAGATTGATTTCCTGCATTTCACAGATATCTATTAAAAATTGATGAGCCAAGCCATCGGATACTATAGGAGCACTTTGGAGGGAACTCAACTCTTTTTATTGTTATTGTGCTGGAGATGGAGATGTCTGTGAGAGATGTTTCTGTGTTCGTGAAAGGAATATTACTGTGCAGCATCGACCAAGACATTTCTATTAGAGTGACTTTTGGAGCATCTCCATGAAGCTGTTTGAATTATATTCTCTTCCTACTAAACCAAAACAATGGATTTTGTGTTGTAAATGCTGTACTTTCAAACTGGCTTGCTAATACGGTTCATAATGACTTAGAAAAACAGTTTAACACAGAGCAATGTCAGACATAATACTCCGTGCTGTTGTGTGTGTCTGTGTTTCATTGTGTGGTGTCCAGTCCTGAACTGGGGAGTTGGGTTGCTGTTAATGTGTGCTGCTATTCAGTGCTTTAGAGCTAGGGTTATGTTACACTGGCTTCCTGTGAGGATGCTGAGTTACTGTGGGTTGAGACATCAGTCGTGACACAGATTTCTCTCAATAGAGCAGCATAAACAGATCCATGTAAACGGACAGTGACCGCTGTAACATAGCACTCTACCTGTTTCACAGAGCACTACTTTCACAGTTCTAGTGCACCGACAGACATAATACTAAAGATAAAAATAATTCATATTCATCCCAAGAGTCCAAGGAAATACCGCAAAGAAATACCGCAAAAATCAGAAGTGCCCATTTAAAGGGTTTAAAACCAAGATAAGGTCACTATGCCAAGGTTCTCCTCAAATAAGAGCAAATTAAACTGATATTTAGTAACTATCTTTGATCAGCAATGACATTGTTGTGAATTGCAAAACAGGCCGTCCATAAATTCAAAGCGTTATCCTGTTCCTCAATTAAGCGCATTTCACAGAGCACACCCAGAGTATAGCGTTGTTGAATCATACAAACTTTGTGACAGTAATCAAACAAAAGTCAAATGACCAAAGTTGCTAAACTTGCTAGATAACCTCCTTTTAACGAATGACGGAATATCTCCTATATTTGGCTAAATCTAGTTTATGATTATACAGATAGCAGATCAGCTCATGAATAACGGGGAGATGAAGAGTGGAAATATTTTCAATATCAAGGTACGTATCTTAACAGGGATCAACTCTTGTTTTAAAATATCGATATCTACTCTCATATCGTTTGTTGATAACACATTCTCTACCGAAGCGCTCACTTGGCTAGCAAGTACGAGACTGCGCAGAGAAGAGGGGGAAACATTATAGCGGTATTTTGACATGCATAGGAGAAAGACGTGCTTTGATAATGCAACCTACAGAATACAGAATAAAGTTACGAATTTTCATGCGAGACAGGAGTCAGGACTTTTCAGTAGGATTGGGACTGGATAGGAAAATAGCCTAGGCTCTCGGACAGGAGAAGATAGAAATTTCCCTCGTGCCTCTGAATTGATAACAGGCTTCATGTCTGTGACAGAGATGCCTATGTAGTGAATTGTGCCTAGGCCTACCAAAGTTGTGACTGTCTGAAGAGTCACAATGACTGCTCAAAGAGACACAAATTATTTTATAGGATATACTGTAGGCGTTTCCTGTAGTGTTTATTAACTGCGTTCGCGTCTGCAGTACCGCAATGCCAATTATGCGTGTGCTTTGAATTTATGGCGACTTTGTGTGAAGTAAATACGCTAGGCTAAAGGCTTTCATGCGTCAACCTGTTTGGATAATGTGCAATTCCATTTTTTTGCTAATCTGGTGCTGCGCATGTTGTGTATTTTGTGGAATTTCATTAGCACAATTCCACAGGTTCAGGAGAGGGAGAGAGGCTAGAAAGCACTACTCCACTTCCCAAATTGGCTCTAGTGTTTAAATCTATGATTCAGAGAGCTGTCAGGCTGCCTTTCTTTTCCATCATTACTCATCTGAATCGTTTGCCTGGCTACCCAGATTCCTTGCTCCGGCCAACCGCTACGCCACACCCACGGACGTTAGTTTCTTCTCTGCAAGGAGTCTGGATCTGAGTACCTCCCCGACCCTTCACCGAACGCAAACACATTTGGGACAGTCTGATTGGTCCAGAAACCAATGGGTTGGGCCAGAGCCAGAACACACGTGGGTAAAGCAGTGGTTTGAAAATGTGGCATTGGCTTTGATACTCAGATTGGTTAGAGACAACTTTATTTTGTACAACGCCCCTCCTGCCCCTTGTCACCACAAACAACTTCAATGAAGGTAGTCTCAGACTAAAGTTTGTAGCGAATGACAGAGCAGCAGAATAATTTAGTGTCAGTTGTCAGGCTACTGAATCTCCCCTACCCTGCTCTCTCTCTTTGCCATGTCCATTTCTCCTCCCCCTCTCTTTCTCTCTGTCCGTGGTCTCCTTCTCTCCTTGCAGAGGGCACGGCACTAACACTAACAGCTGCTGGACTTCATTTCACAGTGACACTGTGGCATGTGGGTCACACATACAGATCCTCCAGACAAGGCCATCGCCCCCAGACATCTGCCGTACCCCTCCTCACAGTGAAACGACACCCCAGAGACTCCCTCTTCTAAAAATATACCTGTGTCTCCTACGCCCGGGCATCATGCAGCCATCTCAGTCAACCTGCTCACATTGTGCCCCACACACTCATCTAATCAACACTCCCCCTTCCCCACCCCACTGACTGACCGCGCACAGTAGCTCTGTTGTGTTAAGGTGGCATCCTGGCACCCCATAGCCCACCCCCCTATCCCCTTCCCTCCAGTGTAACCAAATCAGGGGTACGTGCTAATTTGGAGAGGCTGTCGTGAAGGGAGGTGGTTCAGATCTATCTTGTTGAGTGCAGAGGGTAATGATTTTCCGTCAGACAGGCAGAGAGCAGGCATTGGGAGCCGTGTTGGCCCTGTCCCACCCACGCACTGCCCAGTTCCGCTATGCTCCCATGAACGCGTAGGGCTGGGCGGCATACCTTATTTTCCGATATACTGGTGTCACGACTTCGGCCGAAGTTGATGCCTCTCCTTGTTCGGGTGGTGTTCGGCGGTCGAAGTCACCGGTCTTCTAGCCATCGCCGATCCATTTGTCATTTTTCCATTTGTTTTGTCTCGTTTTTCCACACACCTGGTTTTCATTTCCCAATTACTGGTCATGTATTTAACCCTCTGTTTCCCCCATGTCTTTGTGTGTGATTGTTATTTTGTTCAGATCGGTATGTTCCGGCTGGTTTGTATCGGGTGCTGTTTATCACCCATGTTTTTGTGGCAACTGTTCTTTTAGCACTTTGTAAATTGTTTACTTTGTGCTGTCGAGTAAAGTGCGTTGTTTCACTCATCTCTGCTCTCCTGCGCCTGACTTTCTACACCAGTTACACCCACCAGCCTGACAACTGGTATTGATGCACGAACCAGTTTGGGTTTTTACTTTACCTTCTATAACGGTATTTGAATGTTTGGTTTGTTAAATGTGATACAGTGTATAACATCAATTTTTATAGTTTACTTCGCTTCTTGAGTCATCTCTCTCCACGCTGCTTTCCACGCTAGCCCCGCCCCGTCACTCAAGGAGCGCATTTGTTGTTCCTCGAACATGAGACAGACACTTGCGTTCAGTCTGAATGGTCAATGCAGCACATGCAAAAAAGTTGATGAAAACAATGCAGTTTTCACTTTGCTTCTTAATATAAATCCACTAGCGTTATATAATTACACTATTTGTTTGTGTTTCTTACATATGCAAACAGCTAGATTGTATTTTCTTAGCAAGTTGGGCCGAAATCTTGTTAGCCACTAATGCTAATCGCTAGTTAGTTGTTTAGCTAGCTAATAAATGTAATGAGTCAGAGCAAACATTAGAGTGATACAGCCTGATAATACCAGTGATGGTGTAGACCTAAATCAGCATGTTGTTTGTGCAGCAAATGGTCCACCCATACAGGTTCCTTCTTCACCACCTGCTAACCATGACTATGTGACCAATAACATTTGATTTGATTTCATAAATCAAAGAGGAATAGGCAAAGCATGAATATGTTAGCTACATGAAGTAGCTGTAACCAAATCAGGGGGACGTGTAATTTCATTTTCTTTACATTGAGTTTACCACCCACTTTGGGTTGCATGGAGTAGCTAAGAGAAAACATTAAATGTAGCCAAAGATTATAGGGTTCCTACCCTGTCACAATAACTCCTCCCTGGCATTCTCATTCATTGTCATGTCAAACAACACTATTCAAAGTGCCCACTACTATATTATAACTATAGAATTAGAATAATCAGTCTATTTTCATGATTCCAACAGTTCACCGAAGTGTTTTGCTCTAAATCTCAAGTCAAATCGCAATTGCAACATTTGGTTAAAATTAAGGACTAGATTGTTTACCCATATCGTGCAGCCCTACATGGAAGTGTGGAAATTATGTCAAATTAGTGCAGGAAATGCAGAAATGAAATGAAAATGCTGCAAATAATTTTTGGTTGAACTGAATAGTATAAAACAATCAGAATGGAGAAAGACCCATTGAAATCACTTAGAATGTATGTGCTGCCCCCCTAGGGTCACACACTACTCAAAGCAAATAAAGATATTTAGTTATTCAAAAACATTTTAAAAATGTATACTGTGATATGATATTTTGGCCATATCAACCAGCCCTATGAGAGCGCAGCTGACAAAGCCAGCCAACCAGGACTACAGTTCAACTGTAAGGCTAGTGGTCAAACCATGCAGTATCTCCACAGTTTTGACATATCAATCAGTACACTTAAGAATAATTACAATTATCACCAATCTCTGCATTTATGGGGCTCATTGGATGATCAAGTAAATCATAGAGAATGGATATTTTGATTATCTAATGAAACAACTTCTAACAATAAAACATACACATTTAATTTGACCCTCAACAATTGAACAAGTCTTGCCATGGCACTGCACTGCTGCGAGGTTATGTTCTCTTTAGTTTTTATGACTCAGCTGAAAAGAGAAGATGTTATTGCTCCACATCAAATGCATGTCATGGACAGTAAAACATGGCTATCAGTGAGTCATACAGAGAGATCTGGGCCTGAGTAGAAGACCGCTTATGGTTTGATGATACAATAACTCAGAAAGTTAAAGTGGAACTGGGCCAGACTGTGGAGTTTGCCGCAATGTCAGGCCTAGTATCATCAGTTGACATTTTCATTAATGCAGCTTTTTTAAGTGTTGTCTTGTTTTCTCTTAGAAGTCTTAGCAGAAACTCAGTCTCTTAGAAAACTGCATAAGGTTTCTCACTTCCTTGTCAGCAATAACAATCCCAAACAAAAGGTCATTCTAATTCTCAGAGTTTCGGTGGTGGTGTATTATTCCTTTGCCATTGTTTACAGGTGGGGGCTTGAGGCTCAAGTAGCAAAGCTCCTCCTACCATTAAAATGTAACCCTTTGCCTTTTGTAAGGTTAGGAGGAATGGGGTGGGAGAGAGAGACAGAATGAGAAAGAGAGAATGGGGGGGGGGGGGGTTCATTACCTGAATGTACACTGCACTCCTCTTATAAGATTCAAATCTGTCCCAGACTATTACATTCTTACAACCGTTGTTGAAAGGGAAGCTATGAGCGTTTTGTTTTTATATCAGTGATTATTCTCAGAAGAGGAGTGTACCCACTCACAGTGTTAAGAAATAAAACACCCCCAATAAACAACAACACAGAGTAAAGGAAGGCGGGTGGAAGCCCAGGTTGCGTCCCAAATTACCCTATTCCCCATGGCCCCTGGTCAAAAGCAGTGCACTACAGAAGACCGTGCCATTTGGGACACAGCAAGACTAAAGGTAGATGTGGGCTAATGGAAGGCTGTGGAGGCCCAGACACTGAGTCGAGGCAGGCAGCCTCCTGTCACAGCAGCACTTAATGTAGCCCTCATTAGTCATCAGAGCTAGCCTAAGGCCGAGTGTCAAATGGCACCCTATTCCCTATATTGTGCACTACTTTCACCAGTCAAAAGTAGTGCACTACATATGGCATAGGGTGCTATTTGGGACTCAGCCTCAGGAGAGATACACATGAATCCTGGCTGGCTGCAGCTTTCATCACCGTCCACAATCCAATCAACCATTATAGGGGTGGAAACACATGCTGACCGCACAACAATCCTTAAAGTTCACTCTCAGTAAGGTGCTACTTTATAATGTGTCCATACGAGTTGGAACCTTTACGTGTGGATTTGTTTATATTAAGTCAGTAAATCTATGTGGCATTTGGCTCCTACAGTAATAAGGCTAGCTGTATGAATATTTATCAAGTCTGAACTGACCTCCTATAATTCATGGGGATAATGAGAACATTTTCTGAGAAAGGACATTCAGGTAAAATGGAGCTGGTGCTGTATGCTTCTACAGTACAAAAAGTAACTGTATCTTTATGGTGGACGCCGAGTGTCTGTGTCCCAAATGACAGCCTATTCCCCATTTAGAGCACTACTTTTGACTAGGGCCCATTGGGGCTGCATCAAAAATGGCACCCTATTTCCTCTATAGTGCACTACTTTTGACCAGAGCCCAATGCGGGCCCTGGTCAATAGTAGTGCACTATAAAGGGAATAAGGTAAATTGACCAAGTCCGAAGCAGTCTAAGAGTTCCACATACCTAGTATATTGACGGTGGTGGATGCCTGCGTGTTGCCCAGTGGGAAAGTCGCCACTTTACACGTGTAAGACCCGATGTCCTGAAATCCCACGCCTTCCAGGACGATGGTGGCATCGTGCACGGAGGGGTTCAGGAAGGACAGGCGCCTGGCGTAGTCTGGAGAGATGGAGATGCCAAACTGGGGGTTGAAAACGGCCAGGGTGATGGTGCCTGAGGGCAGGCGACGCTCCCAGGAGCTCTGGGTGAGGCTGAGGTTGGTGCCCACCTCCACCCTGCAGCCCAGAGTAATGTTCTTCCCCAGCACAGCACTCACCCTCTCTGGGACCAGCACCTCGTTACTGCACACACCTATAGACAGGGGGAAGGGGAGAGACACAGTTACTTAGATATAGACACAGTTACAGGAGAGATCCATGTTGAGAACAGTCATAAAAATAAAAACTGTAATCAGGACTGAACCTCAGTCAAAAAGGAGAACATGGGCTTCTTTTCAACTTTTATCTTTCATGCTTTTATTCAGAAACGACAGCCCCTTCCAAACCATAGAAACCAAACCGCCTTGACGAGTTAGGCCTACATTATGAAACATACTATATCACGTCACTTCCCTCTCATGTTACTCTTCCCATGGGAATGGGCTGACCGGACTTCTTTCTGGAACAACTAGTCTTGCCGTGTGTTTGTGATATTAAGGTGGTATTTCAACAGTGTAACAACGGATGGGCTTTTAGCTTTATGATGAGGTTTATCAGGGAGATGTGTCTGAGTCTGGAACCCCTCAATGTGTGTTCACTCCTAATGAGCAACACACACCGCAACACACAGCAACAGACATTCAGCCTCCCTTTTCACCACAGGACGTCCTCACTGTCACTGCTGCTAATTGTTAGAGCACCTTGCCATATAAAGTAAAAGCATTATAAAGAAAAAAAACTTTCTGGAAGAAGATGAAACATAAAAAGCAATTTGATGTTTTTTTACTGTTTTTAAAAGGCCCTTTCATGTCTATGCATGTAGGGAGTTATTTTCAGCTTGCTGTAACATGTAAAATATGGGTTTTTCATGGGGGCTGGCTAGTTCAGATGCTGTGATTGAGTAAAGGTGCAGAAAGCCAATAAGGAGAGAGGATGAGCAGTGAGCACATTATTATGGCAGGCTGTATCACAACCGGCCGTGATTGGGAGTCCCATAGAGCGGTGCACAATTGGCCCAGCGTCGTCCGGGTTTGGCCGGTGTAGATTGTCATTGTAAATAAGAATTTGTTCTTAACTGACTGACTTAGTTAAATAAAGGTTAAATAAATATTTATTTTTTAAAACAGTGGGAATCAGCTGCTTCAATGGACAGAAAAGAGGCAATGAAGCCTAACATGATTCAGCAGTATTGTGTTCCTCTACTTTTTGTTTTCCTTTGATTGGAAAGTAGAAGCTGCATGATACAAGCCTACTAGGCTAATTTGATTTATAGTAGATAGGAAGCTAGTCTGTCTAGGGGGTGTACTAAAACATCAAGCTGCCTCCCGCTACAGAAACAGAAGATACCGGTAGGTGCCTCCTGCCCTATGGACTATTCTGGCTCGAACAAGGCTTATACAGTAGGCCTACTTCCTACTAGATAGGCCTAACACCTCGTGCTGGATGTTTGCAATAACTAGCTAGTCTAACCATTTAAGAAATTGAGCAATACATGCCTACTGTAACATTTAGAAGCACCACAGGCAGCAAACTCTGAATGAATCACTAGCCTAGAACTTGAGGGAAATGAATTTGAACTTGAAACACATCTTAAATTACAGGTTAGTCCAATCCCTAGAATCATGGGCAAAATATATTCCAACCAAGAAAGACCAGAGTCAAATGTCTCTAAACATAATAACACAAATGAGTCATTGATACCCACATACTGTATAAATTTAAACATTAAGTTCATATGAACTTTTACAATCCTGTCGTCTATATTGAATTGTTGGGGGCACACCTCATTGTAAATCTTGCACTAGCCTTCATGTTTTTGCATGAATTGAATGCCATTCAAAAGAACATTCAGTGTAAGGTCTGAGTTTTCTTAACGCAATTTAAAGTTATATTTGGGAGATCTAAATTTCCACCTACCAATGTGTGTGGAGTAAGCTAATATAAGCGGCCTACTGGCTGATGCTTTAGGGTCCTTGACATGAATATGAGAGGGAAACCACAGCTACGCTATCCTGGCTAAGAGGGAATATAGGCTCTCCCTGCTCCCTTGCCTCCCCTGTAATTTCAGGGATCACATGTATATGTGCGCGCACACACACACACCCCCACACTAGGGCTGTCCCAGACTAAAACAAATCTTGGTCGACCAAGAGTCGTCTGTTCTTTCGACCAATCGATTGGTCTAATTTTAAAATGTTTCTTTTTCCATGTATAGACACATCCTATGTGTTTTAATCAAATCAATGAAATGCACTGAGCTTGTCTGATGCTTTAAGCAAACTGTTTGATGAAATAATTAAGTCACAGAAATGACTAGAGGGACACAGACCGCAATTGATTTGAATGTGCCGGGCCCGACTCAGATCTACTGCGATGTGTTAAAAAAATATACAGCGAGTGACTGTGACTAGAACCCTTTGGCTCTCTCTCCACCCTTCTGCAATGACCACCACAAAACACCAACAGTGTGTATTGCGTGATATCCAACTGTGTTGCTGGAGCTGCAACATACAGTGCATTCAGAAAGTATCAGACCCCTTCTCTTTTTCCACACTTTGTTACGTTACAGCCTTATTCTAAAATGGATCACACATTTTTTTTCTCATAAATCTACACACAATTTAAAAACTGAAAAATCACACTTACATAAGTATTCAGACCCTTTACTCAGTACTTTGTTGAAGCATCCTTTGCAGCGATTACAGCCTCAAGTCTTCTTTGGTACACCTGTATTTGGGGAGTTTCTCCCATTCTTCTCTGCAGATCCTCTCAAGCTTTGTCAGGTTGGACGGGGAACGTCGCTGCACAGCTATTTTCAGGTCTCTCCAGAGATGTTCGATCAGGTTCAAGTCCTGGCTCTGGCTGGGCCACTCAAGGACATTCAGAGACCTGTCACTAAGCCACTCATGCGTTGTCTTGGCTGTGTGCTTAGGGTCGTTGTCCTGTTGGAAGGTGAACTCTCGCCCTAGTCTGAGGTCCTGAGCACTCTGGAGCAGGTTTTCATCAAGGATCTCTCTGTACTTTGCTCCGTTCATCTTTCCCTCGATCCTGCCTAGTCTCCCAGTCCCTGCTGCTGAAAAAACATCCCCACAGCATAATGCTGCCACCACCATGACCACAATGCTTCACTGTAGGGATGGTGCCACATTTCCTCCAGACGTGAGGCATGGCATTCAGGCTACAGAGTTCAATCTTGGTTTCATCAGAACAGAGAATTTTGTTTCTCATAATCTGATAGTCCTTTAGATGCCTTTTGGCAAACTCTAAGCGGGCTGTCATGTGCCTTTTACTGAGGAGTGGCTTCCGTCTCCGACTCTACCATAAAGGCCTGATTGGTGGAGTGCTGTAGAGATGGTTGTCCATCTCCACAGAGGTTCTCCCAACTCCACAGAGGAACTCTGGAGATCTGTCAGAGCGACCATCGGGTTCTTGGTCACCTCCCTGACCAAGGCCCTTCTCCCCCGATTGCTCAGTTTGGCCGGGCAACCAGCTCTAGGAAAAGTATTTGTGGTTCAAAACGCTTCCATTTAAGAATGATGGAGGCCACAGTCTTCTTGGAGACCTTCAATGCTGCAGACATTTTTTGATACCCTTCCCCAGATCTGTCTTGGAGCCCTATGGACAATTCCTTTGATCTCATGGCTTGGTTTTTCCCCTGAAATGCACTGTCAAACATCTCAAGGTTGATGAATGGAAACAGGATACACCTGAACTAAATTTTTGAGTCTCATAACAAAGGGTCTGAATACTTTTTTATAGAAAAAAAATGTGGGGGTACTTTTTACTCCTTTTTCTACCAGTTACAGTCTTGTCCCTTCACTGCAACTCCCGTACGGACTCAGGAGAGGCAAAGGTCGAGAGCCATGCGTCCTCCGAAACAGGACCCCGCCAAGCTGCACTGCTTCTTGACACACTGCTTGCTTAATCCAGAAGCACTAATGTGTACAGGAAACACTGTACAGCTGGCCACAAGGAGTCGCTAGAGCGCGATGGGACAAGGACATCCCAGCCGGCCAAACCCTCCCCTAACCCGGACGACGCTGTGCCAATTGTGAGCCGCCTCATGGGTCTCCCGATCGGCTGCGACACAGAACGGGATTGAACCCGGATCTGTAGTGACGCCTCTAGCACTGCGACGCAGTGCCTTAGACCGCTCCGCCACTCGGGAGGGCCAAGGGTCTGAATTCTTATGTAAATAAGGCATTTCAGTTTGTTTTTTTTATAAATCTGCAAACATTTCTAAAAAACTTTTTTTGCTTGGTCATTATGGAGTATTATGTGTAGATTGATGAAAAAATATATAATTGTGGGATCCATTTTAGAAAAAGGCTTCAACGTAACAAAATATGTAAAAAGTCAAGGGGTCTGGATTCTTTCCCGAATGCACTGTATAGCATATCATAATCAAATCAATATATTGGTTATAACAAACTCTGAACACTGTAACACGTGACAGCAAAATGGATGCAGATGACGTGACAAATAAACTCGAAACGGGGGAATGTTTACTGGTTGCTCAGGAGGTAAAGGGGAAGTCAGATGTGTGGAATAAATGTGACTAGTTATGGAAAATACTGGAGATCAACAAAAAGAAGGCAAGGAGCAAGCTCTGCCTGCATATTATGTGTGCCAAATAGGTGCTGTATAGATTACAATATAATTTTTCTGACTGTTTGGAACAATGTAAACAACACTAAATAAATTATAAAACAACACTAAATAAATTATAACCATACCAGAGTCTGTCGTACGTACGTTTTTTGTTGTACAGCCTTTATTACAGCAAAGACTAAAAACAGTCACATTCAATTGTGAATAACATTTCTGAAAATGAACGTTTTAGGCCTATTTACTGTTTACGCTAATATTTCAATGGTCTCCATGTTATTTTATTTTAAAGCTAAAATGCTTGATTGCATTTCAAATCATGAATGACGCTTATGTTATGTGATGACATTGAACAAATAAATTATTGATTGATACAGTAGCCTATATACATTTGAAGTCGGAAGTTTACATTCACTTAGGTTGGAGTCATTAAATGTGTTTATCAACTACTCTACAAATTTCTTGTTAACAAACTATAGTTTTGGCAAGCCGGTTAAGACATCTACTTTGTTCATGACACAAGTAATTTTTCCAACAATTGTTTACAGACAGATTATTTCACTTATAATTCACTGTATCACAATTCCAGTGGGTCAGAAGTTTACATACACTAAGTTGACTGTGCCTTTAAACAGCTTGGAAAATTCCAGAAAATGATGTCATGGCTTTAGAAGCTTCTGATAGGCTAAATGACACCATTTGAGTCAATTGGAGGTGTACCTGTGGATGTATTTCAAGGCCTACCTTCAAACTCAGTGCCTCTTTGCTTGACATCATGGGAAAATCAAAAGAAATCAGCCAAGATCTCAGAAAAAGAATTGTAGACCTCCACAAGTCTGGTTCATCCTTGGGAACAATTTCCAAACACCTGAAGGTACCACGTTCATCTGTACAAACAATAGTATGCAAGTATAAACAGCATGGGACTACGTAGCCGTCATACCACTCAGGAAGGAGACGCGTTCTATCTCCTAGAGATGAACGTACTTTGGTGCAAAAAGTGCAAACCAATCCCAGAACAACAGCAAAGGACCTTGTGAAGATGCTGGAGGAAACAGGTACAAAAGTATCTATATCCACAGTAAAACGAGTCCTATATCGACATAACCTGAAAGGCCGCTCAGCAAGGAAGAAGCCACTGCTCCAAAACCACCATAAAAAAAGCCAGACTACGGTTTGCCACTGCACATGGGCACAAAGATCGTACTTTTTGGAGAAATCTCCTCTGGTCTGATGAAACAAAAATAGAACTGTTTGGCCATAATAACCATCGTTATGTTTGGAGGAAAAAGGGGGAGGCTTGCAAGCCGAAGAACACCATCCCAACAGTGAAGAACGGGGGTGGCAGCATCATGTTGGGGGGGTGCTTTGCTGCAGGAGGGACTGGTGCACTTCACAAACTAGATGGCATCATGAGGAGGAAATGAATGTAAATATATTGAAGCAATATCTCAAGACATCAGTCAGGAAGTTAAAGCATGGTCGCAAATGGGTCTTCCAAATGGACAATGACCCCAAGCATACTTCCAAAGTTGTGGCAAAATGGCTTCAGGACAACAAAGTCAAGGTATTGGAGTGTCCATCACAAAGCCCTGACCTCYATCCTATAGAAAATTTGTGGGCAGAACTGAAAAAACGTGTGCGAGCAAGGAGGCCTACAAAACCTGACTCAGTTACACCATCTCTGTCAAGAGGAATGGGCCAAAATTCACCCAACTTATTGTGGGAAGCTTGTGGAAGGCTACCCGAAACGTTTGTCACAAGTTAAACAATTTAAAGGCAATGCTACCAAATACTTATTGAGTGTATGTACACTTCGGACCCACTGGGAATGTGATGAAAGGAATAAAAGCTGAAATAAATCCGTCTCTCTACTTATTTTTGACATTTCACATTCTTAAAATAAAGTGGTGGTCCTAACTGACCTAAGACAGTGAATTTTTACTAGGATTAAATGTCAGGAATTGTTAAAAACTGAGTTTAAATGTATTTGGCTAAGGTGTATGTAAACTTCTGACTTCAACTGTAGGTATTGAAATATAGGCCTAAGTAAGTTACGTATTAAGACTAACAAAGATGCGGTCTTAGGCCTAGAGCTCGATGGTAGTTATACAAGGCTGCTACACTAAGGCTACTAATGATAATGACATTAAAAATTATTATAATGATGATCATAATAATAATAATAACCAGAAGGAGATCAAGAAAAAAGGAGGGTTATTATTATTATAAATATTATTTCTGACCATTTGGAACAGTGTAAACACTAAATTAATTATAAATAATACCAGAGGCTCGTCTAACGGGGAAAAAAGTGTGAAGTATTATTACAGCATAGCAAAGATTAAAAACAGCCGAATTTGTGAAATAGTTTATCCGACATGTGGTTGCGTGAGGCTTGGTGTAGTAGTCAGTAGGCTATTAAACAAACACTCAAACAGGCAACAGAAGCAGGATCTGTCTTGTTTCTGTAGATATACTGTTCAAGTCAAAGGTTTGGACACACCTACTCATTCAATGGTTTTTCTTTATTTTTACTGTTTTCTACATTGTAGAATAATAGTGAAGACATCAAAACTATAAAATAACACATATGTAATCATGTACTAACCAAAAAAGTGTTAATTCAAAATATATTTTAGATTCTTCAAAGTAGCCACCCTTTGCATTGATGACAGCTTTGCACACTCTTGGCATTCTCTCAACCAGCTTCATGAGGTAGCAACACGGTCTAGGAAAAGGCGCCAATTCAACAGCGCACTGATGTGTTTCAGAATCGAGGACAGCGACCACTATCCAACGCGGGAGAAAGCGCATTTGTATATTATATTTATTTGTGCTGCACCATTGTTCTTACATAATATAGCTTAACCATATACAATTTCAGTAGCGCATGTCTTAGACTGATGGACTGTGCCATACCCACGGCCTCCTCAATGGATCAGACCACTCAAACAGGCGCGAATCAGACAGGTGTCTTGTTCACCGTGATTTATTTATTTTTTGCTACTGCTTGACGAAAGAAATCTCAGTCGACCAACAGCCTATCGACCAAACAATCGACAAGTCGACTAAATTGGGTCAGCCCTAGTACACGCACACGCACACACACACTCTTTCCACTATGAAAACTGGGGGTGAGTGTGTGAGCAATCTGAGAATGTGTGTATGATTCAGGGATTTTTTTAAGGTAGAAGATATGTGAATCATATAGCAAGCCTAGCTGGTGAGGGGTTTGTAAGAGCTTTCCATGGCCGAATAGATGTGTGTGTATTGCAACGCATTGAGTTGTGTTGTGCTTTGTTTGTTTAGCGTCAGTGTGCCGTGGGGTCACAGTATCCTCTGTGTGTATTGGTGTGGTTGAGTGTCAGGGTCAGTGTATGCTATGCAGCCAGTCTCCACTCCACTCAGAACACTGAGCCGGGAAAACAGCTGCTCCTGCACTCTGACTATCCCTGGGACCAACGCACCCGGAACGCCATGTGCTTCTACTGGCCTACCTACCATAACAACGTCTCACACACACACACACGAGCAGGAGCTATACATAGCCATGAAAACACAAGCTACTGTAACATGGGAATACATCAGTCAAAACAGACAGGAGGACAGGACGGTAATAAAAAGAAAATACAGCTTTTTCTGTGCAGCAGTAGCAGGAGAGGGAATACACTGACATGCTTGGCATGTGTGACAAGCATGTTGATCCAGGCACAGGCATGACACACGTCTCAGACTGACTGAGACTGGGCCACTACGCTCCGCTAGGCTAGCAGCATGCCCCACATACTGTACCTGCCACACAGTGCCACCATTCCTACATACATAGCTAGGCTACTACAACAAGCAATCAGCAAGACAGTCAGTGTGTCTGTCTGCCTCTGGGACTGCCTCTGAAATAGGACCCAATTCAATTCCCTATATAGTGCACTACTTTTGACCAGAGCCCTATATAGGGAAATGGTGACATTTGGGACACCCCCCTAGTCCAAGCAAACATCAAGGCAGTGTGTCTGTTGGTTTCAGCCTCTGGGTCTAGGCCTGTCAAAGCACACAGGGAAACTAGACTCCATCCATGTTTGTTTTACAGAACAGCATTTAGCATTTAGTGCTGTGCCCACCACCCTCCTCCACCCCCACCACCACAGGAGAGGAATGAGACAGATGGCTTCTGCCTGGGACACCTATACTACAGCCAGGAGAGTGTGGCCGGCTAGGTTGTCTCCCATTTATAGTCCACTACTTTAATTGACAAGAGCCCTATGGGCCCTGCACTATATAGGAAATAGGGTGCCATTTGGGACACAACAGGAGTGTGGCAGGCAACTTGGAGTCCCTGGCTCAGAACGCACTGTAGATGAAGGCCCGCAATCAAAACAAATAATACAACTATGAAATGGAATCTGAAAAAACTGGAGGTAAGAAAATGGGAACAGGGCGTTAAACAAAACAAGGCATGCTGTTCCACCAGGGAGGGAGAGAACCTTTAAAACAATGAGGCATCCCTCTGGACCGGACTGGAGCCACTGTAGGCTGCACTATGTCCCTAATGGCACCCTCTGCCCTATGTAGTGCACTACTTTTGACCAGGGCCCATAGGGGCACTATATAGGGATTTGGGGATGCATCCATTGTCTCAGTCCAATCCACTGCCTCTCTATAAAGACACAATCGGTTCACTGTTCTATTCTAGGAGAAGTAAGCTACTTTTTATTTCAGATCTCACTCAAAACAAAACCATGCTCTTCATTCCTAGGCCTATGTTGTTATGACTTACTTACAGTTGATATTTTACTGCATTCTGCACCTCACCAATTTTTTTCTAGTTTTTGATTATCCTCTGTTCCTTAACGTAGGAAGATATTAAATCACCTACCTCTGTTGCCACCCTCCTAAATTATGTGGTTTCTATTGGTTTCAATGGAATGTTTTGGAGTTTACAGCCCTGAATTTGCCTGACCAAGGAAAAAGACTAGGGGAAACACTGAAGCCTTCATGCATGGTAGTAGTCCTGGAATCAAATGAACAAGATGACTAAGGGAATGAGGCCCAAACAATCAATTGATGATTGTTATGACAACTAACATATTATGAGGACTCTCTCAGAGAATAGCCTAAACCTACTAAAGACAGGAGATTACAAAGACAGAGGAAGCAGAACTAAAATTGATATTAGGTCCCTATATGGATGGAAACCCTGAGAACCCATCAGGCAGGGCAGCAATGAACTCATGAAAAGGATATGCTATGCTGGCCCTTTGAAGCACGCTTTCTGTTTGTTTCTCTCCTTCCTGACGCCATTAATTGTGACAAGCTGCTCTGAACGAAGACGCTGTAATGGTAAATCAAAACCTTCCAGTTTGCTTGGCAACCAACTCAAACATTGCACACTGGCCACTTGATGAGCCAAAATCCCCCACCCATCCACCCAGAGTTGACACGGCCTCGATCTTCCCCAAAGAACCTGCATGTTCCCTGGGTTGTAGTCCTCTCCTCTCCACAGTCTGGTCTGGAGGAAGCAAGAGACTGCACAGAGATAGAGACACAAAGCTACAGTACAAACATGAGCAATGGGATAAACACACCACATAGATGTGGGKAAACTCCATGAATCGATTAGCATGTCAAGTAACACTCACGCAGGACAACACTAGATCTAAAGACCTTACAGTTGAGGAATGCAGACAAATGAGATCTGTGCAGAAGGGAGTGTTGTTAGTACAAAAACTAAACAGAACTAATGTGTAATGTGAGGAGACAAAGAAAGAAAGAAAGGCTATATACAAAGGAAATTATGGAAGAGTTGGGTTAAGATTTGAGAAGAAGAGAGGCAACAGAGACGTTGTCAGGCAGTGAGGTAGAGTAGTGGAGAGGAGAACAAGGTCATGGCTGCAGTCAGCCAGTGAGGTAGAGTGGTGGAGAGGAGAACAAGGTCATGGCTGCAGTCAGGCAGTGAGGTAGAGTGGTGGAGAGGAGAACAAGGTCATGGTTGCAGTCAGGCAGTGAGGTAGAGTGGAGGAGAGGAGAACAAGGTCATGGCTGCAGTACGCGCAGTGAGGTAGAGTGGTGGAGAGGAGAACAAGGTCATGGCTGCAGTCGGCAGTGAGAGGTAGAGTGGAGAAGAGGAGAACAAGGTCATGGCTGCAGTCAGGCAGTGAGGTAGAGTGGTGGAGAGGAGAACAAGGTCATGGCTGCAGTCAGGCAGTGAGGTAGAGTGGGTGAGAGGAGAACAAGGTCATGGCTGCAGTCAGGCAGTGAGGTAGAGTGGAGGAGAGGAGAACAAGGTCATGGCTGCAGTCAGGCAGGGGTGAGGAGTGGAGGAGAGGAGAACAAGGTCATGGCTGCAGTCAGGCAGTGAGGTAGAGTGGAGGAGAGGAGAACAAGGTCATGGCTGCAGTCAGGCAGTGAGGTAGAGGTGAGGAGAGGAGAACAAGGTCATGGCTGCAGTCAGGCAGTGAGGTAGAGTGAGGAGAGGAGAACAAGGTCATGGCTGCAGTCAGGCCAGTGAGGTAGTAGTGGAGAGAGGAGACAAGGTCATGGCTGCAGTCAGGCAGTGAGTAGGTGGTGGAGAGGAGAACAAGGTCATGGCTGCAGTCAGGCAGTGAGGTAGAGTGGAGGAGAGGAGAACAAGGTCATGGCTGCAGTCAGGCAGTGAAGTAGAGTGGAGGAGAGGAGAACAAGGTCATGGCTGCAGTCAGGCAGTGAAGTAGAGTGGAGGAGAGGAGAACAAGGTCATGGCTGCAGTCAGGCAGTGAAGTAGAGTGTGGAGAGGAGACAAGGTCATGGCTGCAGTCAGGCAGTGAGTCAGAGTGGAGCAGAACAAGGTCATGGCATGGAGTAACAGGCAGGGTACACAATGAAGTGAGGGCTTGGCCAACACATCATTGAGTCAGCATTAGAGCTGGGGTCAAATACAGTCACCCCAAATAAACCACTCAGAGAAGACAGACAGACAGACAGACAGACAGACAGACAGACAGACGACAGACAGACAGACAGACAGACAGACAGACAGACAGACAACACACACACACACACGCTAGGCTAAATAGCAATGTCAGAATTACAACTCATGTCGTTAACTCATCCAATAGGATTTGCATTTAGAACACATTGTGATGATGAGTACAGCAGTACAGGAAGGTGTTACCAGTTTGATGTTAGAACATGCTGTAGGCCTGCATACATTTTATGATGCGTTAACAGGTTTTATTCAGAGCTGTGGTACAAGCTCTACAAGAGAATGGAGAGAGTGGAGGTAAACAAACACAAGTTGAGCCTTGGAAGGTAGTGATCTGCCTGATTCTCCTTTTAAGTGTAACCTGGTTGCCATCATGCAAGCCGGGACAAAGGTAGGCCAGTTCTGCTGGGACAAAGACATGCCACACTCCTGACCAAAAATGGCTGACATTATATCCGATCATAAGAAGGTTCATGTCCATTCTAGTATTCTAATTCCTAATTCTATGCCTACCCCCACATTGTTTCCTTTGGGAGAGGTGTCCTCACATTACTGATGAATAACCACGCAAATAGAGACTGACAATTGATTGATTTAAGAACACACATTAGCAGCCATTGAGCTGAGCTGCTCTACGGTCCTGATTGAATTTGTCCTCCCAATAATCTGTATGCACCACACACACACACACACACACACACACACACACACACACACACACACACACACACACACACACACACACACACACACACACACACACACCCACACACACACACACACCACACACACACACACACACACACACACACACCACACACACACACACACACACTACTTCACACTTCACACTCCCTGAGAGATGACTAGAGGATGAAAAGGAGAGCAGGGTAGGGGGTACTCAAGTTGGGCGCTCCTCCCTAACATGTTTGATGAAACGCAAGACAGTTTAGTGAAGGCCAGTAATAACAATAGTTTAGCTCAAACAACAGAGAGGCAGATTAATTACAGTTTTTTACAATCACTTTGGCACTAATTTTGGGAACCTTGAGTCTATTTTTCAAAACTTTAGCACAAAACTCACAACCAATGATCAAAATGCAAATTTTTCAAAACTCTTAACACTTTTCCAATTGCTTGGATACAATACACATAAAGTTAAGATAATTTGTTCATTGAACTAAAATCACCTGTTCAAAATGACACAACTTAACATCAAAGTATTACCATTTCAAAATACAATTCACACATTACATCTGAGATTACTGTCTATTCATTTCATTACAATTATCTAACTATCAATTGATACAACTGATCAAAATGATAAGTAACTGTTGCATTACTCTTAATGCATAGTTTTATGGACAACTGACTAACAATATTCCATGTTTAGATCATGATAACGAGGATCGGGATAACGAGATCCATTGATACCAATTACCGTGGAACATGAACCAATTGGACTACATTATCTATGGATGTAATATTTCATCATCATTCTTTATCAGACACTGTTTCTATGGTCCCATGTACCACTTTTCCAGACCATGTTTTCAGATTGACATTACTGTACACTCACCGGCCACTTTATTAGGTACACCATCTAGTACTGGGTAGGCCCCCTGCCGCCACAACAGCCTGAATTATCTCACGTGTTTGTATGTTAAGAGATGCCCTTCTGCACACCACTGTTTTAAAAAGCTGTTATTTGAGCATTTGTGGCCTTTCTGTTAGCTTGAATGAGTCTGGACATTCTCCTCTGACCTCTCTCATTAACAAGGTGTTTTGCCCACAGAACTGCCGCTCACTGAATGTGTTTTTGTTATCGCACCATTCTCTGTAAACTCTAGAGACTGTAGTGCGTAAAAATCCCAGGAAGGCAGCCGTTTCTGGAATGTTGGAATCACCATGTGTGGCATCAACATTCATATCACGGTCAAAGTTGCTTAGATTACGCATCTTGCCCATTCTAATGTTTGGTGAAACAACATCTAAAGCTTCTACTCTATATACTCTATATATTGAGTTGCAGGAAGCCACATGATTCGCTGTTCGAATGTAACTTCTTTTATGAGCTAAATCAGGTCTGTAGAGCTGATGGCATGACCTATGTCATTGTGTAGGATAATGTCAGGTTCCACCATGCTCAGCATAGTTTCAGGCCCATCCACAATTTACCACCCTGTACTTACCCCCATACTCTCCTTTCTTAACCCGATTGAGTCATTTTTCTCCACATGGAGGTGGAAGGTATTATATGATAGGCGCCCTCATGAACAAGCCACCCTTCTCCAGGCCATGGATGACGCATGCAATGACATCACGGCAGACCATGTCAGGCCTGGATTCGCCATGCCCGAAGATTCTTCCCAAGATGTTTGGCTAATGAAAACATCCATTGTGATGTAGATGAGAACCTGTGGCCAAATCACAAGACAGTGTTGATAGAAATATAGAAGTACAGTAATCAATCTTTTGTTTTGCTTTCTACAGTAAGCCAGGTGAGGAACACTGCAGTTGACCTTTAACGTTTTTTTTCTTTTTTTTTAGCTAATTATTTTTGCTTTGATTCAAAGAAACCTATGTTGTGATTTTATTGTATTTCATCAATAAATTTTATATTTTGTTCAATGATCCCACTGTGTCTGTAGTATTCTCTCTACTAGTCATTTTACAGTGATGTATTTACGTGTAGTAGCATAATGAAACATGTATCACATATTTTGTACTACAATATTTAATGATTGTACGAACAACTACACAGTGAAACTATCGTTATCTTGTGTGTGGGTGATCTAAATGAATGTTCCTATGGTATTTCATGATAAATAAGTTATTTGAACCAATGATTCTGCAAGTGCAAGGTTTCTTTAAAGATATGAATGCACAATGCTATGTTTTGAACATTGGACAGCCTGTGTTACAAGTGATGACCGTTTTGAGTTTTGTGTCTAGAGTTTTGAAAAATGACCACAAGGTTCTGAAATTAGTGCCAAAGTGATTGTTAAAAACTGTAATGAATTCAGACAACGAATGTGAGAACTGAGAATGCTCTACTGGCAAATAAATAACTTCCACAACCGGATACCCTCTGTCTGGCAGTGACTTATTAACCAAGGCACAGAGCTTTCACGATTAATCACTAGCTTTGAGAAGCTTTCCAGTATACTCACTCAATTCTTAGAGTACAGAATTGGCAGACAGTTGTCATACATTTACCACAGCTTTTTCAAACATCATCCAATTCACCCTTTATCTTGTTTCCGTCATTCTATAATCATTTTTCATGTCGCTCAGACGTAGGCCCTACACTAGGCCTAGTGCTGGAACACCAGGTGGTCACAAACAGTCACGATTATTTATTGTAGTGAAGGTAAGAAATGTGGTACCACAAACATGGGAAAGGAAGTAAATGGGATAATACAGGACAACATTTGTTTAAAACAAACAATTTGCTTACTGTTGAAAAGATAAGGTAGAACGATGCACATTCTAAAATGGTGACATCAATGCACTGTTGTCAGGGCATGAGTGTGAAGCAAACTGTTCCCACTGCTCATCTACACGACTCAAGAGGTGGAAAGACGTTTACACTTAGAATCTGCCTAAATGGCTGACATGCTTTTGGGAAAATCTTTACCTGAAGTTTCCAGTTTCCACCACCCTCAAGTCTCTCCATGGAATGAGAGGTAGAAAAGTGGGAGATAATCACTTATCTCTAAGGGTGATTTACTGCCGTCGGCTTTCTTTCTAATCCGCTCCTCTTAAAATATTGCACACTCAGGAGACTCAATAGCTATTGAGTAGGCTTGGACAGTATACAGTATATCCTGTATCCCTGGGTATTTGAAAAAAAACACGTGATGGTTTTTCAATACCGTCAAAACTAAAGGTCGACCGATTATGATTTTTCAATGCCGATACCGATACCGATTATTGGAGGACCAAAAAAAGCCGATACCGATTAATCTGTCTATTTTTTTTATTTGTAATAATGACAATTACAACATTACTGAATTAACACTTTTATTTTAACTTAATATAATACATAAATCAAATCAATTTAGCCTCAAATAAATAATGAAACATGTTCAATTTGGTTTAAATAATGCAAAAACAAAGTGTTGGAGAAGAAAGTAAAAGTGCAATATGTGCCATGTAAAAAAGCTAACGTTTAAGTTCCTTGCTCAGAACATATGAAAGCCGGTGGTTCCTTTTAACATGAATCTTCAATATTCCCAGGTAAGAAGTTTTAAGTTMAGGTTATTATAGGAATTATAGGACTTTTTCTCTCTATACCATTTGCATTTCATATACCTTTGACTATTGGATGTTCTTATAGGCACTATAGTATTGCCAGTGTAACAGTATAGCCTCCGTCCCTCTCCTCGCCCCTACCTGGGCTCGAACCAGGAACACATCGACAACAGCCAGCCTCGAAGCATCGTTACCCATCGCTCCACAAAAGCCGCGGCCCTTGCAGAGCAAGGGGAACAACTACTCCAAGTCTCAGAGCGAGTGACGTCACCGATTGAAACGCTATTAGCGCGCACCCCGCTAACTAGCTAGCCATTTCACATCGGTTACACCAGCCTAATCTCTGGAGTTGATAGGCTTGAAGTCATAAACAGCTCAATGCTTGAAGCATTGCTAAGAGCTGCTGGCAAAACGCACAAAAGTGCTGTTTGAATGAATGCTTACGAGCCTGCTGCTGCCTACCATCGCTCAGTCAGACTGCTCTATCAAATATCAAATCATAGACTTAATTATAACATAATAAACACACAGAAATAAGAGCCTTTGGTCATTAATATGGTCGAATCTGGAAACTATAATTTCGAAAACAAAACGTTTATTCTTTCAGTGAAATACGGAACCGTTACTTATTTCATCTAACGGGTGGCATCCATAAGTCTAAATATTCCTGTTACATTGCACAACCTTCAATGTTATGTCATAATTACGAGCAACGAGCCAGGCGGCCCAAACTGTTGCCTGACTCTGCGTGCAATGAACGCAAGAGAAGTGACACAATTTCACCTGGTTAATATTGCCTGTTAACCTGGATTTCTTTTAGCTAAATATGCAGGTTTAAAAATATATACTTCTGTGTATTGATTTTAAGAAAGGCATTGATGTTTATGGTTAGGTACAGTCGTGCAACGATTGTGCTTTTATCGCAAATGCGCTTTTGTTAAATCATGCCCCGTTTGGCGAAGTTGGCTGTCTTTGTTAGGAAGAAATAGTCTTCACACAGTTCGCAACGAGTCAGGCGGCCCAAACTGCTGCATATACCCTGACTCTGTTGCAAGAGAAGTGACACAATTACCCTAGGTAAAATAAATTCATGTTAGCAGGCAATATTAACTAAATATGCAGGTTAAAAAATATATACTTGTGTATTGATTTTAAGAAAGGCAGGATGTTTATGGTTAGGTACACTGTTACGTCCGTCATTAGAATGAGACCAAGGTGCAGCGTGGTAGTTGTACATCTTTCGTTTATTAAAAATGACACAAAAAAAAATAATATAAATGAACGTAAGTTCTGCAGGGCTAACAGCAACTGTGCAAAACAAGATCCACAACTGAAGGTGGGGAAAAAGGGCTGCCTAAGTATGATCCCGAATCAGAGACAACGATGACAGCTGCCTCTGATTGGGAACCATACCCGGCCAACAAAGAAATATACAAACTAGAATGCCCACCCAAATCACACCCTGACCTAACCAAATAGAGAAATAAAAAGGCTCTCTAAGGTCAAGGCGTGACATACACATTGGAGCAACGACAGTGCTTTTTCACGAATGCGCACCGCATCGATTATATGCAACGCAGGACACGCTAGATAAACTAGTAATATCATCAACCATGTGTAGTTAACTAGTGATTATGATTGATTGATAGTTTTTTATAAGATAAGTTTAATGCTAGCTAGCAACTTACCTTGGCTTCTTACTGCGTTCGCGTAACAGGCAGGCTCCTCGTGGAGTGCAATGTAAGGCAGGTGGTTAGAGCGTTGGACTAGTTAACCGTAAGGTTGCAAGATTAAATCCCTGAGCTGACAAGGTAAAAATATGTCGTTCTGCCCCTGAACAAGGCAGTTAACCCACCGTTCCTAGGCCGTCATTGAAAATAAGAATATGTTCTTAACTGACTTGCCTAGTTAAATAAAGGTGTAAAAAAATAATAATATAGATTTCCGATTGTTATGAAAACTTAAAATCGGCCCTAATTAATCGGCCATTCCGATTAATCGGTCGACCTCTAGTCAAAACTATTAAATTGAAGTTTTTCAATTAAATTTGAATATTTGTAGATCCTTTTTAAGTTAAGTCCTTCAGTCAACTTCTGCAATACGTTAGAGGAGATAAAGCAGATTGTGTTCTTAATTTCAGCTGTCACATTGAGCCAGTCAAGTGTTTGTTTGTAAATAGCACAATGGGAGATGAAGGGAGCTGGTGAGTCCATAGCGTTCTATATCTATCGGCGTCTCTGGTGTGCGGTGCACATGAGGTGATGAAGTTACAGTTGAAGTTGGAAGTTTACATACACCTTAGCCAAATACATTTAAACTCAGTTTTTCACAATTCCTGACATTTAATCCGAGCAAAAATCCCCTGCCTTAGGTCAGTTAGGATCTCCACTTTATTTTAAGAATGTGAAAAGTCAGAATAATAGTAGAGAGAATGATTTATTTCAGATGTTATTTCTTTCATCACATTCCCAGTGGGAAAGACATATTAGTATTTGGTAGCATTGCCTTTAAATTGTTTAACTTGGGTCAAACATTTCAGGTAGCCTTCCACAAGCTTCCCACAATAAGTTGGGTGAATTTTGGCCCATTCCTCCTGACAGAGCTGGTGTAACCGAGTCAGGTTTGGAGGCCTCCTTGCTCGCACATGCTTTTCCAGTTCTGCCCACACATGTTCTATAGGATTGAGGTCAGGGCTTTGTGATGGCCACTCCAATACATTAACTTTGTTGTCCTGAAGCCATTTTGCCACAACTTTGGAAGTATGCTTAGGGTCATTGTCCATTTGGAAGATCCATTTGCGACCAAGCTTTAACTGTTGCTTCAATATATCCACATAATTGTCCTCCCTCATGATGCCATCTAGTTTTGTGAAGTGCACCAGTCCCTCCTGTAGCAAAGCCCCCCCACAACATGATGTTGCCACCCCCGTGCTTCACAGTTGGGATGGTGTTCTTCGGCTTGCAAGCATCCCCTTTTTCCTCCAAACATAATGATGGTTATTATGGCCAAACAGTTCTATTTTTTTTTCATCAGACCAGAGGACATTTCTCCAAAAATTACGATCTTTGTCCCCATGTGCAGTTGTAAACTGTAGTCTGGCTTTTTATGGTGGTTTTGGAGCAGTGGCTTCTTCCTTGCTGAGCGTCCTTTCAGGTTATGTCGATATATGACTCGTTTTACTGTGGATATAGACACTGTTGTACCTGTTTTCACCAGCATCTTCACAAGGTCCTTTGCTGTTGTTCTGGGATTGATTTGCACTTTTCGCACCACAGTACGTTCATCTCAGACACAAGAGGTATGTGGCAGGGTCTACAGTCAATCACGGATTACAAAAAGAAAACCAGCCCCGTCGCGGACCAGGATGTCTTGCTCCCAGACAGACTAAATAACTTTTTTGCTCACTTTGAGGACAATACAGTGCCACTGACACGGCCCGCTACCAAAACCTGCGGGCTCTCCTTCACTGCAGCCGAGGTGAGTAAAACATTTAAACGTGTTAACCCTCGCAAGGCTGCAGGCCCAGACGGCATTCCCAGCCGCGTGCTCAGAGCATGCGCAGACCAGCTGGCTGGTGTGTTTACACAAGTGTAAAGAATAAAGAATATGTACATAAAGATATGAATGAGTGATGGTACAGAACGGCATAGGCAAGATGCAGTAGATGGTATAGTGTACAGTCTATACATATGAGATGAGTAATGTAGGGTATGTAAACATAAAGTGGCATAGTTTAAAGTGGCTAGTGATACATGTATTACATAAAGATGGCAAGATGCAGTAGATGATATACAGTACAGTATATACATATACATATGAGATGAGTAATGTAGGGTATGTAACACACTATATAAGTGGCATTGTTTAAAGTGGCTAGTGATACATTTTTACATAATTTCCATCAATTCCCATTATTAAAGTGGCTGGAGTTGAGTCAGTATGTTGGCAGCGGCCACTAAATGTTAGTGGTGGCTGTTTAACAGTCTGATGGCCTTGAGATAGAAGCTGTTTTTCAGTCTCTCGTCCCTGCTTTGATGCACCTGTACTGACCTCGCTTTCTGGATGATAGCGGGGTGAAAAGGCAGTGGCTCGGTGGGTTGTTGTCCTTGATGATCTTTATGGCCTTCCTGTGACATCGGGTGGTGTAGGTGTCCTGGAGGGCAGGTAGTTTGCCCCCGGTGATGCGTTGTGCAGACTCATACCCTCTGGAGAGCCTTACGGTTGTGGGGCGAGCAGTTGCCGTACCAGGCGGTGATACAACCCGACAGGATGCTCTCGATTGTGCATCTGTAGAAGTTTGTGAGTGCTTTTAGTGACAAGCCGAATTTCTTCAGCCTCCTGAGGTGAAGAGGCGCTGCTGCGCCTTCTTCACAACGCTGTCTGTTGTGGGTGAACCAATTCAGTTTGTCCGTGATGTGTACACCGAGGAACTTAAAACTTTCCACCTTCTCCACTACTGTCCCGTCGATGTGGATAGGGGGGTGCTCCCTCTGCTGTTTCCTGAAGTCCACAATCATCTCCTTTGTTTTGTTGACGTTGAGTGTGAGGTTATTTTCCTGACACCACACTCCGAGGGCCTCACTGTAGGCCGTCTCGTCGTTGTTGGTAATCAAGCCTACCACTGTAGTGTCGTCCGCAAACTTGATGATTGAGTTGGAGGCGTGCATGGCCACGCAGTCGTGGGTGAACAGGAAGTACAGGAGAGGGCTCAGAACGCACCTTTGTGGGGCCCCAGTGTTGAGGATCAGCGGGGTGGAGATGGTGTTACCTACCCTCACCACCTGGGGGCGGCCGTCAGGAAGTCCAGTACCCAGTTGCACAGGCGGGGTCGAGACCGAGGTCTCGAGCTTGATGACGAGTTTGGAGGGTACTATGGTGTTAAATGCTGAGCTGTAGTCGATGACAGCATTCTCACATAGGTATTCCTCTTGTCCAGATGGTTAGGGCAGTGTGGTTGCGATTGCGTTGTCTGTGGACCTATTGGGTCGGTAAGCAAATTGGAGTGGGTGTAGGGTGTCAGGTAGGGTGGAGGTGATATGGTCCTTGACTAGTCTCTCAAAGCACTTCATGATGACGGAAGTGAGTGCTACGGGGCGGTAGTCGTTTAGCTCAGTTACCTTAGCTTTCTTGGGAACAGGAACAATGGTGGCCCTCTTAAGCATGTGGGAACAGCAGACTGGGATAAGGATTGATTGAATATGTCCTTAAACACACCAGCCAGCTGGTCTGCGCATGCTCTGAGCACGCGGCTGGGAATGCCGTCTGGCCTGCAGCCTTGCGAGGTTAACACGTTTAAATGTTTTACTCACCTCGGCTGCAGTGAAGGAGAGCCGCAGGTTTTGGTAGCGGGCCGTGTCAGTGGCACTGTATTGTCCTCAAAGTGAGCAAAAAAGTTATTTAGTCTGTCTGGGAGCAAGACATCCTGGTCGCGACGGGCTGGTTTTCTTTTTGTAATCCGTGATTGACTGTAGACCCTGCCACATACCTCTTGTGTCTGAGATGAACGTACTGTGGTGCGAAAAGTGCAAATCAATCCCAGAACAACAGCAAAGGACCTTGTGAAGATGCTGGTGAAAACAGGTACAACAGTGTCTTATCACAGTAAAACGAGTCATATATCGACATAACCTGAAAGGACGCTCAGCAAGGAAGAAGCCACTGCTCCAAAACCACCATAAAAAGCCAGACTACAGTTTACAACTGCACATGGGACAAAGATCGTAATTTTTGGAGAAATGTCCTTGGTCTGATGAAAAAAAAATAGAACTGTTTGGCCATAATAACATCATTATGTTTGGAGAAAAAGGGGATGCTTGCAAGCCGAAGAACACCATCCAACTGTGAAGCACGGGGGTGGCAACATCATGTTGTGGGGGGGCTTTGCTACAGGAGGGACTGGTGCACTTCACAAAACTGAATGGCATCATGAGGGAGGACAATTATGTGGATATATTGAAGCAACAGTTAAAGCTTGGTCGCAAATGGATCTTCCAAATGGACAATGACCC
>NC_036862.1:23396699-23429383 GCF_002910315.2 Salvelinus sp. IW2-2015
AAACCAATTCAGTTTGTCCGTGATGTGTACACCGAGGAACTTAAAACTTTCCACCTTCTCACTACTGTCCCGTCGATGTGGATAGGGTGCCCCTCTGCTGTTTCCTGAAGTCCACAATCATCTCCTTTGTTTTGTTGACGTTGAGTGTGAGGTTATTTTCCTGACACCACACTCCGAGGCCCTCACTGTAGGCCGTCTCGTCGTTGTTGGTAATCAAGCCTACCACTGTAGTGTCGTCCGCAAACTTGATGATTGAGTTGGAGGCGTGCATGGCCACGCAGTCGTGGGTGAACAGGAAGTACAGGAGAGGGCTCAGAACGCACCTTTGTGGGCCCCAGTGTTGAGGATCAGCGGGGTGGAGATGGTGTTACCTACCCTCACCACCTGGCGGCCCGTCAGGAATCCAGTACCCAGTTGCACAGGCGGGGTCGAGACCCAGGGTCTCGAGCTTGATGACGAGTTTGGAGGTACTATGGTGTTAAATGCTGAGCTGTAGTCGATGAACAGCATTCTCACATAGGTATTCCTCTTGTCCAGATGGTTAGGGCAGTGTGGGGCGATTGCGTTGTCTGTGGACCTATTGGGTCGGTAAGCAAATTGGAGTGGGTGTAGGGTGTCAGGTAGGGTGGAGGTGATATGGTCCTTGACTAGTCTCTCAAAGCACTTCATGATGACGGAAGTGAGTGCTACGGGGCGGTAGTCGTTTAGCTCATTACCTTAGCTTTCTTGGAACAGGAACAATGGTGGCCCTCTGAAGCATGTGGGAACAGCAGACTGGGATAAGGATTGATTGAATATGTCCGTATTGTGTGTATAAGGTAGTAGTTGTGGAATTGTTAGGTTAGATTACTTGTTGGTTATTACTGCATTGTCGGAACTAGAAGCACAAGCATTTCGCTACACTTGCATTAACATCTGCTAACCATGTGTATGTGACAAATAAAATTTGATTGGATTTGATCTCTAGGAGACAGAACGCATCTCCTTCCTGAGCGGTATGACGGCTGCGTGGTCCCATGGTGTTTATACTTGCTTACTATTGTTTGTACAGATGAACGTAGTACCTTCAGGCGTTTGGAAATTGCTCCCAAGGATGACTTGTGGAGGTCACAATTTTTTTTCTGAGGTCTTGGCTGATTTCTTTTGATTTTCCCATGATGTCAAGCAAAGAGGCACTGCGTTTGAAGGTGGGCCTTGAAATACATCCACAGGTACACCTCCAATTGACTCAAATTATGTCAATTAGCCTATCAGAAGCTTCTAAAGTCATGACATCATTTTCTGGAATTTTCCAAGCTGTTTAAAGGCACAGTCAACTTAGTATATGTAAACTTCTGACCCACTGGAATTGTGATACAGTGAATTATAAGTGAAATAATCTGTCTGTAAACAATTGTTGGAATAATTACTTAATTAAGATGATGTCCTAACTGACTTGCCAAAACTATAGTTTGTTAACAAGAAATTATGGAGTGGTTGAAAAACGAGTTTCAATGACTCCAACCTAAGTGTATTTAAACTTCCGACTTCAACTGTACATTCATGATTTCTTATTCCAAACGGGCYTTGGTTTGTGTGCAAGCTATATGAATAATGTGAGAATACTTCTGAAATGTATCGACGATAAGTGTTTCTTTCCCTATCTCTTTCTCTCCATGTCGTTGTGTAAAAAGCCATATTGCAAAAGTCTGCTAGGGACCTTTGTTTCATGTATTAAGTGTGTATGTTTATTCCGTGTTATTATTTAGTCAGCTAGTAAATAAATAATTAAACCAATTTGTGTAGTACTGAATCATGAGTAAGGCTGGGGTTTTTGCAGGTTACAACTGTTCAGAATGATGATATGATAAGAGGTCATGATTAATACGTTGACTGTTTTATGGATGTGATAGGTAAAGATCTTGAGAGTTTAATTCGGGAGATGGTAACTCTTTAAACAACCTCTTCRGTGGTGCCCCAAATTCCTAATGAGTTAATTGTTACATGATTAATTTAAATTGGGTAACAATTAAACATAGTTAGTGGATTAAATACATCATCACATTAATGAAAGTAAAGTCACGACAGTTGTATTGCTGCTTTTATGGCAATGTCTTTATCCAAGGTCATATCTGTGCAGTGTGAAAAAGACATTCGGCCCAACACTAACTGTAATCTGCATCCTTCCTTCCTTGCATTGTAACTTGGAGAGGGTGTTTTTCAGCCAGTTAATTCATGGCAGAAACAATCACACTCTGGCAGGCAGGCCTTTCAGAGGGGCAGGCTGACTCTTTTAGAACCACATTCCCAGTTGGTCCTCTCCAGGATTCTTGGATGGGTCCCAAATGGCACCCTATTCCCTGTATAGTTCACTACTATTGACCAGGGCCGTAGGGTGCTGGTCAGAAGTAGTGCTCTATAAAGAATAGGGTGCCATTTAAGACACTGTCCTTTTCTCCTTGCTCCCCCAGAGCTCCCCGCCTGACTGCAACCCCTCTCAGTCTGTCACATTTAATTAAAGATCAGCGCTTAAACAGAAAACAGAAATCAATAGTGTTAGCGTACATAGTGTCAGGATGGGTTGCAACCTCTCGACACAGTGGACAATAACTATACTCTCTAGGATCTGTGAAGAACGATGTCTGCCAGTGTCCTTAAGCAAACCAATACATCCCTGCAGTACTCAGCAGTCTAGGTCGTGTGTTATGGTTGGTTGCACGGAGAATGTGGGACATGTTGATGAAAATATGCAGTCACAGGGATATGAGTATTAGCCTAATTCAATTCCTCAAAGAAAACTCTAGCACAACACAAAATATAACATATATAGTAAAGAAACACTTAGCATCTTGGAAGCTCCAAATTAGGACTAAAGGGATGGCAGTTGAGGGGAGTGAAAGGAAGGGAAGAACTGAAGAAGGACGACTCATGGTCTAGGGGTTCACACTCCGGTGTTTCTCAGCATGTTGTGTGAATAATATGGGCTAATTTGGTAGCTGCAGTGTCAGAGGGTTAGGCTATGTTATCACTCCAAAGGGTGTTGAGCTGTCCCCGTTACAGGCCTTTCGTACATTGGTGGTAGGCCTACATCTTCCAGTAAATGTACAACTAGTTTCAACACAAGGCATGAGTTGTAAGCCTAATATGCCAGGCTTAGCTGACACACAGACTGACTATTTGTGGAAGTTGGGTTTTCCTTTTCAGAATCAGAAACTCAGGAGCTGACATTACTAAGGCCTGAAAACATTCTCTCTCCACCCCAAACTCCGTCAGACAACCATGAAATTCTTGGGCTAATGCATTGTAATGACATATGCGACAACCAGAAAATGTAATTGCGTCTATTCAGTCAGTCTTTGGAGACAAGTGCTTTATGATTTGTTTTTGATACATTTAACTGAATCTATAACTGAATCATTCCCAAACATCACATTACAGAGTCATGACAAGACAAAGGTGTGGTAAGCTGAGCTATTTTTGGGCTGTAATTCACAGATGTTGTCAAACTCATTACAATCCAGCCGATCATGTAGGCTTCCATACCACAGACTGAACACTATACCAAACAAGCATCTCCCACCCCACTACGCGCTGTCAACAGTTGGGTGAAGGAGTAGAGCCGAGTGGTATGCTGTTCATTCCAGCAGTCGCTCTGGATGCATCGCAAATGGCAAACTATTTTTCCTATATAGTGCACTACTTTTGACCAGAGCCACATGGTCCTGGTCAAAAGTAGTGCACTATAGTGTTAGTGAACTGTTTTGGATACAGTCTCTCTGACAATGCTCAAGTGTAAATCCAGCAGTGAGCCGTGCCTAGAAACACACACAGATACAGACGGATGACACTCCAGGCGACAGTATACTATCTGAGCTAACAAGGGCTGGGCACTGGACTTCCTTCCAAAACTCACAACACACAAGAGTCTCTTTTGAAGGACTAGGTACTTTCTCTGGTTCACAACCTAAGTTAAAAAATCACAACCTCAACTCCACTAACAATTACACAGACAGAAATAGACTGAAATACATCAAGCCAGAGTCTTAGGGGGATAGGTGGGGACTCACTGTCTGGGAGACTGAGGCCTATACAAATCCCAGCAGATAGTAATTAGTTAATGTGAAAAAACAAAAACTCATCCACATCCTCAACTAAATACTGTAGTTTCATTAATTTCTCACAGTTTCCTACATGCCACAGAGACCCTGGAGGAAATGGGATTGTTTTTCTTCTGGCTTTAAGATGATTCCCAGGGATTTTTCTTGCCCTTTTCAGACTTCTTAAACTGTTTGCCTGTATTTTAGTTAGCAGTAGCTAACAAACTCCTTCAAAAATCAGTAATCTAGCGGTCCTGACTAGAGGTRGACCGATTATGATTTTTCAACGCCGATACCGATACCGATTATTGGAGGACAAAAAAAGTCGATACCGATTAATCGGCCGATTTTTTTTCTTTTTTTTTTAATTGAAAATATATTTATATATATATATATATATCATACACACACACATTTTTGTAATAATGACAATTGCAACAATACTGAATGAACAATGAACACTTTTATTTTAACTTAATATAATACATAAATACACACACACACACACACACACAGCTCTGAAGTGACAATGATACTGAAGAGTCTGCTTAGGAAACAAATACTCTCAACTGTTTGAATAAAAATTTAGTTTAAGTTACCTGTGATGAATGTTGAAAACAAAAACTGTAATTTCTATATGCAGGAAATCCTATTTTAATAATGGGCATGGTAAGAATTGACGACCAAAGTGCGAGTCATAATTCACATGACACCTTCTAGCAAAATCTGAAAAGTGTTTCCTTCATTTATTCCATAGGAAAGTTTTAGATTCAATTAAAATAAGGTATGTGTTTCGTGTAGGCTTACACCACCTTGCCAATMTTATAACTGCGTAGATATCCATAGGACAAGGTAACTCTGATCAATATTGGCTAAATATAAGCGAAGATCATTTTTTTTGTAGAGTYGATTTATGAAAATATGTTGACAAACGTTACCTTATCCTAGTGCGATTTACACGGGTATCAAAACGCAGAGGCGGTTTAAGCCTGCACGAAACACAGACCTTATTTGAAGTYGATCAAGACATTCTCTATGGAAGACATGAACGGTAAAATAACGAAGGAACCCCTTTCAAGTTCAGCCGCAAGTTATTACAGGAATTATAACGCGTCGACTATTTCTCTCTAAACCATATACCTTTGGCTAATCCGGAAACTATCACCTCGAAAACAACAAGTTTATTCCGTTCCGTATTTTATCTAACGGGTAGCATCCATGAGTCTAAATATTCCTGTTACATTGCACAACCTTCAATGTTATGTCATAATTACGTAAAATTCGGGGCAAATTAGTTCGCAAAGAGCCAGGCGGCCCAAACTGTTGCATATACCCTGACTCTGCGTGCAATGAACGCAAGAGAAATGACACAATTTCACCTGGTTAATATTGCCTGCTAACCTGGATTTCTTTTAGCTGAAATTTGCAGGTTTAAAAATATATACTTGTGTATTGATTTTAAGAAAGGCATTGATGTTTATGGTTAAGTACACAATGACAGTCAWTGATTGATTGTTTTTTATAAGATAAGTTTAATGCTAGCTAGCAACTTACCTTAGCTTACTTCCTTTGCGTAACAGGCAGGCTCCTCGTGGAGTGCAATGTAATCAGGTGTTAGAGCATTGGACTAGTTAACTGCAAGGTTGCAAGATTGGATCCCCCGAGCTGACAAGGTTAAAAATCTGTCGTTCTGCAGAACGAGGCAGAACGTTCCTAGGCCGTCATTGAAATTAAGAATGTGTTCTTAACTGACTTGCCTAGTTAAATAAAGATTAAATAAAGGTGTAAAAAAAAATATATATWTTTTTTTAAATCGGCGCCCAAAAATACCGATTTCCGATTGTTATGAAAACTTGAAATCGGCCCCGATTAATCGGTCGACCTCTAGTCCTGACATTACTTCAGTCTAAACTGCTACATGACGATGATGGAGTCAGTCATATTTCAGACAACATCAGAACGGAAACACGTGGGAGAGTCGTAGAGTCTGAAGACATGCGATGGGGACACAGAAGGGAAAGAAATCTCAAATAGAATGAAAACATTATGATTCAATCTTATGGGGATGCAAACACTTTGGATAATGAGCGTGGCCTTTGTATTTGAGAGAGACAATTCCTGTGATGCTGTGAATACTGATTTTGTTTAAAATATTTATGAGCCAGGGGGTTTCCGTTATTTGGACGAGGGATACCCATGTGACAATGGATATCCATGTTCATTATGCTACGTACATACTCAGATCCCACCTTCCTTCTCATCTCCATCTCTATGGGTGTGTTCCAAGTGGCAACATACTGTCCATTCCCTATACTCCCTCCAGAGGGTTCCGGTCAAAAGTAGTGTACTATAGGGAACAGGGTGTAATTTGGGACACACACCATCTCTATCTTTACTACATTATGTGCATTCCTTCTCCCAGCAACTTTATGCTAAACTGAACTCTTGAGAGCTATGTCATCTGTCTCTGTGTAACATCTATATAAAAAAAACACAAAGGACAGATTCTAGTCCTTTTATCCATCTCAAAGTAACACAAACATCAACAAGGCTACACAAGTGTCTCACCAATTACTTTAATCAATGGTACATATGCTATATACAGGATGTATTGCATTTATATAGGATATGCTTATACCTCAAACGTGTTACTTTGTTATACAAGAAATTACAAAATTATTCAAAAACAGAATACAGGGTTTGGAGCTAGAAAGATTTGCTTTCGCTCTTTCCTAATTGAAGCCTTTCAGCATGGTGATTTCAGCAGAGGAATGGGTCCTGAGAGATTTGATCTGTATTTGTGACAAGCTATAGGCAAAACATTTTTTTATTTTAATGATCGCTTAAATTCACAGGCCTATTAACGATGTCTGCCTTTGCAGTGCCTGGCTATAATTAGAAAATGGTCTTTAAGAATCTTGGCAATGGGGAGGGATTAGTGATCGAGCACAATGTTGCAATCGTTCCCATGCCCCAGAGTCTTCTTTTGGTCAGTCAGCTTGAGGAAGAGCAGGAAAACAAGTCCGTCATCTGATTTGTGTCTCTAACCAAAATACAATCTGTTTAAATTTACTAGTTCAATATCAAAAAGGATGTAATTAAACCATGTCCACGCTTGTGTAGACAACATCAGGTAATAGGCTACTTTATTTCTCTTCAGGTCCTACAGTAAATCCATTATTTTGACAACTCTATCGTAAGGGACAACAGGAGCATTCCTCTTGTGTGGAGGGAGGCAGGGAGCAGTCTTTTCCCTCATTGTAGTTGACAAGCATCCTCTAACTGAGACACAGATCACAAAATATATTGTTTCCTAACAGTCCAAGAAAATAGTTCATCTGTATATTTCCTTGAGAATGCCTTGATAATTTAGGCTAGAAATATAGGATATAATACCAGGCTTGATGGGCTGCATGCAGGCCATTGCTTTAGAGAAATTATTCTTAATAAGGGGATGCTTCTAGGGAAGCTATGAACTTGTTAAAACTTAGAAAGTAAATGGTTGATATATATCATCATTTTACTTAATGTCACGCCCTGAGTTTGATGGTTGTAGCCATCAATTGTCCCATTAACAATCACCCTTATTAGCAAACCTATTTCAAATCAAATGTATTTATATAGCCCTTCTTACATCAGCTGATATCTCAAAGTGCTGTACAGAAACCCAGCCTAAAACCCCAAACAGCAAGCAATGCAGGTGTAGAAGCACGGTGGCTAGGAAAAACTCCCTAGAAAGGCCAAAACCTAGGAAGAAACCTAGAGAGGAACCAGGCTATGAGGGGTGGCCAGTCCTCTTCTGGCTGTGCCGGGTGGAGATTATAACAGAACATGGCCAAGATGTTAAAATGTTCATAAATTACCAGCATGGTCAAATAATAATAATCACAGTAGTTGTCGAGGGTGCAGCAAGTCAGCACCTCAGGAGTACATGTCAGTTGGCTTTTCATAGCCGATCATTAAGAGTATCTCTACCGCTCCTGCAGTCTCTAGAGAGTTTCAAACTCTGGTTTCATTTCAAACTTCACATTTCTCTAGTATAAGCTACTTATCGTAATGAACAATATCAGCTGAATGCCTGCAATAAGTGATCGATATGGTCGGTGTCAACTTTCGGTTTATCGTCCCAGCTCCATTGCAGTGCACAGTACTGTGCCAATCATTTGACGAAGACCTAGTTTGGGGTTGAAACATTGTCCTATTAAACACGTAGGGAGCATTACACCAGTATACAGATTTACTTTTTGTTCTGCGTCAATCATTCCTGGTGCTCTGGCTGTTCTCAAACAGTCTACATCACTGCCCATGTCAGCAATCAGCACAAACAATTGTGGAGGAAGGGAAACCAAACACAACAAAAACAAATCCAGTGAACTGTGTGTGCTCCAGTGCCCCGTAAAAGCAAAGGTTTGGTCAGCGTGGCATCCTACCAGAAGGCGTGTACTTGCTAGCCACTCTGACTCTCTCCCTCATGCTCTCTTCGTCTCACCCTTTTCCTCCTCCAGATTAGTGCAGTAATCTGTCTTGATACACTGAACCACCCACTTAGTTAGAACAGTTAGGATTGCTATGATTTGCTTATTCTATAATTTTTTTTAAGGAGAGATGTGTAACCACCATCGCTCGGGACACATATTAAACAATCAAAACTGTCTGGACTAAAACACGCCCAGAATGACAAGTGTCTATTTATTGTCCTAATCCTTCCCAGCCAAACGCTTACTACTCCTCCCATTCACAGATGGTACTATTGTCCTTTCTTCCCTTTAGTTCTCCTTGTCTCCTTGTCTTTGTTTAGGGTGATTCGTGGATAAGCCTAATTAGAAATATAACAGCATTCCTTTTTAAACTTTAAATAGAACTGGCCAGTTGTTTTGTTCCCTTGCTTTCACAATTCAAAGAGTAAAGTCACAATAAAAACCACAGCTAACTGACAATCATGTCGTAAGACAGCAGAGCAATCATCTATCATCCATCTCCCCAACTGCTTGTAAAGAGTAGCCTAGTTGGGTTGTTGACATGTGGACCAATTTCATCAACACAATGACAGTCACAGAAGCCTCAGTCTGCACCCCATGTCACCATCAAAGCCTGTCAGATTATATTCAAACTCAAAGCAGCACGAGGATCCATCCAGCTTTTTCGTCACATAAGCCTCACTGTGAGCTGGGAATGAACGCAGAAAAGGAGACCAGGTTTGCGCTGGTCAAAAGTAGTGCACTTTATAGGGAATAGGGTGCCATTTGGGATGCAATGCAGTCTAGAAATGTCTGGTGAGTGGTGAGTTGAAAGTACCTACAGAGCCAAAGAGGGATGTGAATAGACCGCTAGCCTAGCTGGGATAGCCTAGCTGGGATTGCCTAGCTGGGATAGCCTAGCTGGGATAGCCTAGCTGGGATAGCCTAGCTGGGATTGCCTAGCTGGGATAGCCTAGCTGGGATTGCCTAGCTGGGATTGCCTAGCTGGGATTGCCTAGCTTGGAGAAGTAAACTAGGAAAGTAAAAGTTGGCAGAGCCCCAGTTGGGACATGGTGGTCTGAAATCCCATTAGAGACATAGCTGCTGTATATCTTAAACAAGCGGCTGGGTCGCTCTGAAAGCCAAATCAATTACTCCATGTTAGTGGACAAGGTCTTTTGGCTGCCTCACAGTGCCTGGGTTTGGGTGTCTGACATCATTTGAGACACGTAGGCTTCAGGCTTGTGATCTGGGGCCCGGGAGGGAGGATTTAAGCCTTGTGCCATTCTTATGATCTACCTCGCTTTTCATCACTGGTGGTCAACGACCAGGCAGAAAGTAGTCCTATAAGTCAGGCTACTTGAAAGGTATTCAGCTGAGAAATTCCTCAGTGGTAGTGATGGGGGACGAAAATGCTCTTTGTCAAATTCAGCAGTGGTGACAGGACTTGAAGAGCGAATGTCCATCACATGCACAGCATAGCTTGACCATCTGGCAAATTTTGCACTAATTACAAATTACAACCAAATGTACACTAGAATCCAAAGTTTCACACAAGGCCAGATTACCTTGTAATTGTGATCCAAGCTCAGAATGTCAGAGAAGGGCAATAGTAAATAGCATTTGAATAGGTATTTCCTAAGTAAGACATTCTGACAGGCCTCATTCACCATGTAGGCCTAGACTCAAGGATGGATTATAAAAGTAATGGGTCAGACTAAGCTCACAAGTAGTCCTAGGATAAAGCACTTGGTAACAGTGCCTCCATGATCAGCCTCAGTCCAATATGCTTTTCACCATGATAGTGCAGCAACAGTGAACATGACCATGCAACTCAGTCTGCACCAGGGTTTCTGTTATGAAAATGTGGCGCCGGACATTTGACCGGCAGCATTTTTTATTTACCGGACCCATATGCTGTTACATTCCCCAGCAAGAAAAACAAAAATATCGCTCAAAAACAAGAGGGAACTAACAAAAAGTCACTGAACAACAACCAAAACGAAACAGTAGGATTTTAGGAAGGGTTCTGAAAGACACTTGGCATCCACTGAAAGTTGACTAGCAGTGTTACGCTCGTTGATGGAAGGAGTAGACCAAGGTGCAGCGTGGTAAGCGTACATCTTTCTTTATTTGTTGAACACCAAAAAAACAACAAAAGATAAACGAACGTAACGTTCTGCAGGCTACACAGTAACTGTACAAAAACAAGATCCCACAAACTAAGGTGGGGAAAAAGGCTGCCTAAGTATGATCCCCAATCAGAGACAACAATAAACAGCTGCCTCTGATTGGGAACCATACCCGGCCAACAAAGAAATAAACTAGAATGCCCACCCAAATCACACCCTGACCTAACCAAATAGAGAAATAAAAAGGCTCTCTAAGGTCAGGGCGTGACAAGCAGCAACAACTGGAACCTAAAAGATGCCCACAATGAGTGTCCACTAAATTTGCCCAAGAAGAGTCGAAAAAGAAAAACCCACACCAAACGTAAAAGATAGGAAGCAAACCAAAAAGATGGAGCAAAATGAAATTAGGGAAATTAGAAAAAGGAATGTTTTTCTAGAAATCAAATCTACAAATCTACTACTCTTAAATAGCTCCTGGGCCAGCACAGGTGAAACACGCGCAGTGCGCACTCACCGGGGATATGGCCGATGCTCTCCTCTGGTGCCAATAAGATAGGAATAGGGTGCCATTTGGGGGAGACTGAAATTGTACTCTGTACCCTGCTACTCCGACAGCTTTGCTCCCAAGATAGCTCCCTCCATATGGCAGTCCCCTGTTAAAAAATTCCAGTGTAACTACAAAGAGAGAGAGGAGCGCTGCAAACAAACAAGCTCTTTGTGTAATGTCCTTGGTGACAGGGACGAGGACACAGTAGCTCCCTGTTTGATTCACATGGCCCACCGAGGCTCCAGTACCTACCTGTGAGCTATAAGATGGCGCCAAAAGGGATGGCTGCCGTTGTACGAGCTCCTGCTACTCTGTGTGTTTTTTTCGCGTTYTTTGTAACTTTTTTTGTACATAATGTTTCTGCCACCTTCTCCTATGACCGAAAAGAGCTTCTGTACATCAGAACAGCGATTACTCACCTTGGATTGGACAAAGATTTTTTCTTTAATGAATCGGAGGCTAAATATTTACAGCTCCTCCCGGACCAGGCCCAAATTCCGGTCATACGCATGAAGAAGAGACACCGATACAGGGTGCACAGATTCGGGTGCTTGATGAGAATTCATTGGTGAGTGGATAATCCGCCTATACCATCCGTCCTACTGGCGAACGTGCAATCACTAGAGAATAAACTGGATGAGCTCCGTTCGAGACTATCCTACCAACGGGACATTCAAAACTGCAATATCTTATGTTTAACCAAGTCATGGCTGAACGAGGACATGGATAATATGCAGGTGGCTGGGGGTTTCGTGCATCGGCAAGACAGAACAGCAACCTCCGGTAAGACGAGGGGTGGTGGTCTGTGTCTATTTGTCAACAACAGCTGATGCGCAATTTATAATATGAAGGAAGTCTTAAGGTTTTGCTCACCAGAGTACCTCATGATAAGCTGTAGATCACACTATTTACCGAGAGAGTTTTCATCTATATTTTTAGTAGCTGTCTATTTACCACCACAAACCGATACAGGCACTCAAAGAGCTGTATTAGGCCAAAAGCAAACAAGAGAATACTCACCCAGAAGTGGCACTCCTAGTGGCCGGAGATTTTAATGCAGGAAAACTTAAATCCGTTGTACCTCATTTCTATCAGCATGTCACTCTTGCAACCAGAGCAAAAACATTTTTGACCACATTCACTCCACACAAAGCTTTCCCTCACCCTCCATTTGGCAAATCTGACCATAATTCTATCCTCCTGATTCCTGCTTACAAGCAAAAACAGGAAGTACCAGTGACTCGCTCAATATGGAAGTGGTCTGATGACGCGGATGCTAAGCTACAGATCTGTTTTGCTAGCACAAACTGGATTATGTTCTGGGATTCATCCGATGGCATTGAGGAGTATACCACATAGTCACCGGCTTCATCAATAAGTGTATCGATGACTTTGTCTCCACAGTGACCATATCCCAACCAGAAGCCAATGATTACATGCAACATCTGCACTGAGCTAAAGACTAGAGCTGCCGCTTTCAAGGAGCAGGACACTAATCTGGATGCTTATAAGAAATCCCGCTATGCCCTCCGACGAACCCTCAAACAGGCAAAGCGTCAATACAGGGCTACGATTGAATCCTACTGCACTGGCTCTGACGACTATGTGATCACGCTCTCCGTAGCCGATGTGAGTAAGACCTTTAAACAGGTCAACATTCACAAGGCCGCAGGGCCAGAAGGATTACCAGGGTGCGTACTCAGAGCATGCAAAGTCCAACTGGCAAGTGGCTTCAGACATTTTCAACCTCTCCCTGACCGAGTCTGTAATACCTACATGTTTCAAGCAGACCACCATAGTCTCTGTGCCCAAGAACGCCAAGGTAACCTGCCTAAATGATTATCGCCCTCTAGCACCCACGTCTGTAGCCATGAAGATCTTTAAAAGGCTGGTCATGGCTCACATCAACACCATCAACCCAGAAACCCTAGACCCACTACAATTTGCATACCACCCCAACAGAACCACAGATGACGCAATCTCCATTGCAATCCATACCGCCCTTTCCCACCTGGGCAAAAGGAACACCTACGTGAGAATGCTGTTCATTGACTGCAGCTCAGAAATCAACACCATAGTGCCCTCAAAGATCATTGCTAAGCTAAGGACCCTGAGACTAAGCACCTCCCTCTGCAACTGGATCCTGGACTTCCTGGTGGGCCGCCCACAGGTGGTAAGGGTAGGCAACAACACATGCACGACTCCTATAACATCATTAAGTTTGCCAACGACACAACGGTGGTAGGCCTGATCACCGACAATGATGAGACAGCCTACATGAGGAGGTCAGAGACACTGCCAGGACAACAACCTCTCCCTCAACGTGAACAAGGCAAAAGAGCTGATCGTGGACTACAGGAAAGAGGGGTCCGAACACACCCCCATTCACATCGACAGGGCTGTAGTGGAGTGGGTCGAGAGCTTCAAGTTCCTTGGCAGTCCACATCACTAACAAATATCATGGTCCAAACACACCAAGACAGTCGTGAAGAGGGCACAACAATACCTATTCCCCCTCAGGAGACTGAAAAGATTTGTTATGGGCCTTCAGATCCTCATAAAGTTATACAGCTGCACCACTGAAAGCGTCTTGACTGGTTGCATCACCGCTTGGTATGGCAACTACTCGGCATCCGACCGCAAGGTGCTACAGAGGGTCGTGCGTATGGCCCAGTACATCACTGGTGCCAAGCTTCCTGCCATCCAGGACCTCTATACCAGGCGATGTCAGAGGAAGGCCCTAAAAATTGTCAAAGGCTCCAGCCACCCTAGTCATAAACTGTTCTCTTTGCTACCGCACGGCAAGTGGTACCAGAGCACCAAGTCTAGATCCAAAAGGCTCCTTAACTTCTTTGATATAGGATGAATTGCAAAAGGCTCCTTAACTTCTTTTCACTTTTGGATGAATTGCGTGCCCATAGTGAACTGCCTCCTACTCTGTCCCAGATGCTAATATATGCATATTATTATTACTATTGGATCTGAAGTTTCTAAAACTGTTTGAATGATGTCTGTGAGTATAACAGAACTCATATGGCAGGCAAAAACCTGAGAAAAAATCCAAACAGGAAGTGAGAATTCTGAGACTGGTCGATGTTAAAGTCATCGCCTATTCAATTCCCTGTAATCTATGGATCAGTTTGCACTTCCTACGCCTTCCACTAGATGTCAACAGTCTGTAGAACGCTGAATGAAGCCTCTAGTGTGATGTGGGGCTGGATGGGAGGTGTTTCAGTCATTGGTCTGGCAGATTGTCAGTTCTTGCTCACGCGCTTTCCTCATGATATCGCCTTGCGTTCCATTACTTATACAGACATGAAGGAATGCTCCGGTTGGAACGTTATTGGATATATATGATAACAACATCCTGAAGATTGATTCTCTACTAAGTTTGACCAGTTTATTCGACTTGTAATATAACTTTTTGAAGTTTTCGTCCGACGTTTGCCTGCATCTGCGCGAGCGCTTGGACATGTGTACTACACATGCTAGCAAAAGTAGCTAATTGGACATAAGTAATGGACATTATCGAACAAAACAACGATTTATTGTGGAACTAGGATTCCTGGCAGTGCATTCTGATGAACATAATCAAAGGTAAGGGAATATTTATGATGTAATTTCGTATTTCTGTTGACTCCAACATGGAGGAGAAATGTTGTTAAATCTGAGCGCTGTCTCAGATTATTGCATGGTGTGCTTTTTACGTAAAGTTCTTTTTAAACCTGACACAGCGGTTGCATTAAGAACAAGTGTATCTTTAATTCTGTGTAAAACATGTATCTTTCATCAAAGTTTATGATGAGTATTTCTGTTATTTGACGTGGCTCTCTGCAATTACTCCGGATATTTTAGAGGCATTTCTGAACATGGCGCCAATGTAAACCGAGATTTGTGGATATAAATATGCACATTATCGAACAAAACATAAATGTATTGTGTAACATGATGTCCTATGAGTGTCATCTGATGAAGATCATCAAAGGTTAGTGATTAATTTTATCTCTATTTTTGCTTTTTGTGACTACTATCTTTTGCTGGGAAAATGGCTGTGTTTTTCTGTGGCTATGTACTGAGCTAACATAATTGTTTGGTGTGCTTTCCCCGTCAATCCTTTTTGAAATCAGACATGTTGGCTGGATTCACAACATGTGTAGCTTTAATTTGGTGTCTTTCATGTGTGATTTCATGAAAGATTGATTTTTATAGTAATATATTTGAATTTGGCGCGCTACATTTTTTCTGGATTTTGGCCAAGTGGGACACTACCGTCCCACCTATCCCAGAGAAGTTAACAACTTCTACCCCCAAGCCATTAGACTGCTAAACAGTTCATCTAATGGCTACCCAGACTATTTGCATTGACCCCCTTTTTTACGATGCTGTTATTCTCTGTTTATTATCTATACATAGTCACTTTACCCCTACCTACGTGTACATATTACCTCAATTTACCTCGACTAACCTGTATGCCTGCACATTGACTCAGTACCAGTGACTCTTGTATATTGTTATTTTATGGTGTTACTTATTTAGATTTTTCTTATTTTAGTTCATATCATGAATATTTTAGAAAATATTTTCTCACTTTGTTTTTTAAATTCTGCACTGTTGGTTAAGGGCTTGTAGTTAAGCAATTCACAGTAAGGTCTACACATGTTGCATGTGACAAATAAAATTAGATTTGTTTTGTTTTAGCTAGGACTATAGGGGAGATAAGAGTATGATTCAAATGGTCATTTATTCGCTTGGGATACATACTACCTAAACTGTCACTCTAGGAGCTGATTACTTGCGGAAATCAGGAAGAAGCTAGCCTACTTTTTGTTGATTGAACTTTGATGGTCTCCCAGCTGATGTGCTTATGATGTTTGAAAAGTGTAGCTTTTTATCCCAGAATAAAATACTTTTGGCATTTAGGCTTTGTCATAAGTGTGAGGGTTATTAGCATGTGGAAATCAAATCACTGCAAACAAAGGTCTGTTGTACGTTAAAAAGCACTGTCTCCTTAAATCACATACATCAACAGAGCATGTCTGCAGGAGTTACCAAGGTCTACGTGACAGAGTTAACACTGCATGTGTGTGGGTTCATTACAACTGACAGTTGAGTGAGTGAAAGGTAGAGTGAGTGGTGAAAAAGGAGCCGCACTAGTTTCCCATAACCCATGAGCTCCTATCCTAGAGGGACTACTCTGCTGACTGTGCACATCCTGTCTACCCTGCTCCACTCTTTAATACCTCACTGTTATACCACAATGCCCCATTTGCATCAGGTGCGTGCTGTGATCTGCTCTCCAGGTGGAAAAACTAAATTCCTGACAGCGGTAGGCAAAATAGTTTTTGAAGGTTGCCTCTATTCATTCACAGTATGGTCATTAACTGTGACGAATATCTGGAAGCCATTTATGCCACCCACTTATAGCTATGAAAGACTCAAAGAAGAAATGGCAACACTTAGGTTGCCCGTGTGCCATCATGTTGCCTAGTTACTTTGCATGAAACTACAGGTAAATAAGACCTACATGAAATAGCCTAATGGTTGAATTGTAAGTTAAAAACTTAGCCTCGTTACTGTGTAGTTACATGTAAATAGCCTAGTGCACACCACAAAATGAAGATGTAGGCCAACTAGTTTAATGGAATCTTTAGAACTTTATAGTGACTGAAGCATTCAGATTGACTTTGATCATTCCAGAACAACAGAGTGCTTCGAATCTAGCAGAAAAAAACATCACATCAGAACAGTATAGCCTAATTCCTAAAGCTATATTAAACAGCAGCATGTTATAAAATAAACGAATCAAATATCATGTCACTGAAACGGATACCGATTATTTTCTAAAAGGAAAATAGAGCTCTGGAAGAAGTGCTGTGTCACAGCCTAACAGGCAGCAGCATTGCTTACCGGTAGAGCCATGTTCACGAGCGGACGTCCCATGATGCCAGGGCTGGAGGTCACTCTGTTACATTCGCTAATGGACTACTACTCTAGTACTGGCCAGGGTGCTGCTGTACAGCCTGCATGGCTACGACTGCGTCCCAAATGGTGCCCATAGGGCTGGTCTAAAGTAGTGCACTATAGGGAATAGAGTGCCATTTGGGAAGTATGGCTACCTCTGTTCTGACAGTCTGTCAGGGGTGGAGGGTGGGCGCTCAGTAGCCTCAGTGGCCACAGCTAGCCTGCTCCCCACACAGCCAGCCTGCTCCCCACACAGCCAGCCTACTCCACACACAGCCAGCCTACTCCACACACAGCCAGCCTACTCCACACAGCCAGCCTGCTCCACACAGCCAGCCTGCTCTCCAAACAGCAAGCCGTCAGCCGCCACTTCCCACAATAAAGCACAACACTCATCTGCTGATGGGCCTTCCTTCAAAAGATCCTTTTAATGTGACTGGGTGATTTCAGACCGAATCTGCTGCTGCCTCACAAGTGAGATTAAGAGGATCAGATGGGATACAACAGCTGCTCATCATAGATGTGCACCCCAAACACAGCTTCTTTTGAAGCCTTGTATAGCTAAGCTTACCAATAGCAATTATAATGTCTTGCTTTTCCAAAATATAGCATGGCCAGAGTTGATGTGTCGTGTGCAGACTTATTGAAATTGTTTCAAAATAGTTTGGGTGGCTCTGAAGACTTTGTCCAATAAGAAGAAGAAAAATAATGGTCATTTATTAGTAACATAGAGACTAATACAGAACATCAGTAATGGTGCCTTTTTGTAGGCACTAACGGAGGCTAACTCTGCCATGGCTCGTTGGCCAAAGCCTATGGGGAAATTAATGGGGTTGTTGACGGGTTTTTGGTTAAAAAACGAAAATAAGGTATTCGGTAACACAGGCTTAGGATATCTTATACTTGTTGTTCTATGAGATAATCTTCATCAGCTAACATCACTGTGAATTTTGAAGCATTTACGTAATCAAAACAAGCACATAAAGCACATAAAGGCTTCATAATTCATAAAGGTCATATTACCTGACTGACATTATCTCATAGAACAAAAACGTATAAGATCTCCGAAGCCTGTGTTAACCTCAGACCTTATTTTAATTTATCCCAGAACCTCATTCTTTCCCCATTAATGGCCAACGAACCAGAGCTATAAAATGCTAACTAATTTCTGGTTTTTAGGACTACAAACTGGCGAGCTCGATAGTGTGATGTCCTCCAACTTCAAAGTCACAACAAGCTAAAGGCCAAACTGATGCTGTAGTACGGTGCATTAGACCTGTTCTTTGCATGTCTTTTTTCAAATCTATTTTCATCTTGAGCCTGTAATTTAGGTGGCTCCATTACTACATTATTTATTTATATTGCGAAGGAACCACACAGCCCTGAAAAAAGAAATCACCAAACTACGGTCTTCAATTACAGACCTCAGAGTATGGTGGAACCACGCCTGTGACTGTCCCCTCCCCTCCTCAGTCGACATCGGTCTTACTACACTGGGTGCACTGAAAATGACACATTCAGGGAATTTCGCCTACCCTCCATCTCTATCAAATCTGCCCTTCTTAAAATCCCCCACAGTCCATAGAAGAATCCCTAGCACACTGTCCAACACTAGTCTACACACTACATCATGTTTTACAACAAAAATATAGCTCCTAAGCATCTACTGTCTGACCGGCAAGATTTATGAACCCCATAAATAATGTGGTCGTAAAGAGAGTGAGAAAGATGGCATACATGCAGGTGTGGGTGTGTGTGTGTGTGTGGGGGGAAGGGGAGTTATTACCGATCTAGGCTATAATGGGGTCATATCAGATTTCTTCAGACTAAAACAACAATAATACAGATCAGTGATTTACTGTTATTTGCTCTGGTTAATGATCTGCCCTGGTTCATCTTTTACTATAATAAAATAGTACAGTATGTGTTGTGTCCTGCTATGAGTATGAGGTATAGTATAGGATCTGTCCCAAATTACACCCTATTCCCTATATTGTGCATTATCTTTGATCAGAGCTCTATGGGTCCTGGTCAAAGAAGTGCACTATAAATGGAATAGTGTGCAATTTGGGACATATCCATAGAGAGGGGTATAGTATGCCTCCCTCCCCAGCTGCTCTCTTTGTGACAGCGAGACTGGAAGGTGCTCTGGAATGGAGCCCAACTGCAGATCAATACTTCCAGACTTTCAGCTGCAGTGCTTTTCCTRGTTCCTCTCTCAGTCACTGAAACGTCTTCATTTCTCCTGCCACTACACACACCCAGCCTTAAGAGGCTCCTCTTCTCTCCCCTGCTTGCCTCTCCTCTCTGCCTTACATGTTCTATTCCATTTATTTATACATTTTTCAAACTTTGCAACCTTTGTAGTGGAACTACCTCCTTTTCCTCTAGCAGCTGCATATACACTGACAGGTGGCATGGGATTTAGGAAATTAAAGTCTGTATTATTAGGAGATTAATGTGAGGTTAAATCGATACAAGTCATTTAGGATTTCATGATTCCAGTAATTTGCTAAATCACTTTCAACCTCGATATCAATGAAACATGATACCGTGGCTAAATCTTCAGTGGGGAATCTCTCTCTCTCTCAGACATTTTTCTTAAAACTTTGTTGCTATTCAAATCACTGTCATTCCACTCATGAAAAAATAGAAACATCAAAACCCATTAAAGCCCACAACAAACGAAATGGTCTGACACCTAGTTAGTTTTTAGCACACTATATCAGATAGCTTCCCTTTGTTGTAGCAAGCTAAGAAACGTTAGTTTAGCCACATAATAGATCTCAAGCAACATTTATGTCGTTTCAATGGCACATCTCGATTCGAAAGATGCCGGGGGAAAAGTGAACTTCATTGCATTTGTTAGAAATAATGTACCTAATGGAGAAAATACTAGAACGTTAACTAGCCTTAGTTTCATACGCTAACTGAGGGAATATTAGCTAACTTACCAGAGACAATTCAGACCAAAAACCTATTCGTCCCAACAAAACCGCTAACTCGCGAGTATGCACAGCACAGCACCGCACTCAGGTCGCTCCCATTCTATGGACCATAGAATTAGCATTCCAGTTAGCATAGCCAGCTACTTTACCACGTACAGTAGCTACAGTACAACTTCAATATCCAGAATTCTAAAATACATTCGTAAATAGATAAATTAAATGAAACTGATAACTTACAGGTAAACCCATATATGAGAAGCAAAACTGTAGAAGCTTGCAGTCCATTGAGCGGCAGACTCTTGTGATAATCGAGTAGCAATCTTTTCGCCATGATCTCCCCGGTGTACTTTCTCTCCGCCTCGCTCCGCTTCTACGTCTGTTCTACCGCAGATTGCTTGCTTGCTTCTCTAGCAACTCCTCTCTATAGCGACTGCCCGGGCAGATGAGCTGTACCACTTCTGGGACTGACAGGGGCTCTCACACACCTTTATCCGTAAACGAATTCCTTTTTTTATGCAACTTGTAAATACATGCATTAATTGTACAGTGTATAGCTAAGTAGTTAATGTGTCAAGACTTTATAGGGCCCTATTAGACTTAAACCCCCTATTATCGACTAATGAGTACATTAAATTGAAATGGTGCACTGCAAATTATGTTATATCAGTTTTCCATTCAGGAATATCCCTAATATTATTTCACAATTAGGCATGTTTTTGTGGTAATACATTCCTAGGGCATTTCATTTCTATCAGTTGTGTAATGGAGTCGATCCTATGTCAGTGATCACTTTCCTTGTTTCCTTGTCTGACAGACATTAATAAAATTAACATTTAAGAGAGGTCAAGACCTGAGTCAAGATCCTTTAAAAAGTGTTAATTAAGTCTAAACACCGGTGTTGGGATGGTTTACAGCCCCTTTGAAGAAAAAACAGCAGGTTTGGACTTAACGTTCCCTCCAACCAAATAACATAGCACCATTGCCAGGTTACCACAACATTAACACTAAAGTCTCCATTTGAGTGGGGTCTGATGATCTTCAAATCAATGAGAATGATGGTTATATGACATATACCCCACTTGTCCTGAAAATGAATGTTGGGCTACCACCCGCCTTTACTACCTCCATATTTCAGGAGGTGTTGCTGCAAACAACGTTTCTGTGGCATTTCCTTGTCTGTTTTCCTGTGTGCATTCCTGTGTTGTAAAAAGACCAATACCTAGAAAGTGGCAAATCCAAATGTTTGTCAGTGAACACCAGTTGTTTGGCTAATAAAGAACAAGCAACCCCTAATGATTCCTAGTCATATAAGCAAAATAGTTTGGATACTTATATTGAGAGAACAACATCAGCAAGTCATTGCTTCATAGCTGTGGGCTACAGTTATAAACAATCACATAATTATTTCAGACCGACATATACCCAGACAGCTGTAACTGAAAAATATCTGTTCTCTTAGATTTTCTCTTAAGATATGATATTTAAACAGATAAACACACAGAAAACACAGCACTTTCCAATATGTGTGTCATGAAATAGGTGACTTCATTCCTTTCTTATTTACCTTTCTATTTCAGTGTGGAGGGACATCCTCATTAATTCCCTCAGGGAGACAGACTCTAACCCTGCAGGTTCCCCTCATCTACTGCAATATTTAACCCAGTCCCACAGCATCTCTCCACCATAGTGCCACCACAACCAATCCTAGCTGTGATTAAAGCCTGACCCACACTGTGTCTGCGTCTTGAATGGCACCCTATTCCCGATACAGTGCAATACTTTTGAACAGAGCCATATGGGCCCTGGTCAAAAGTAGTGCACTATGTAGGGGACGCAGCTTGTGTGGGATGAAGTCTGTGTCTCTCCCCTCTATGCACCCTTGGCTGTGTTATTTATATCTTCAAAAGTGATACATCCCCCAGGTGAAAGTGGTGCCATTTACAATAATCAATCACCTAGCCAGACCACTTCAGAAATGAATTGTATCTTATGTTAATGTTGCTCAGTGCAATGGAAAGACTTAAAAAAGAAGCTTGTTGATGTGATTATTAATCAAATCATTTAATTCTGTTTCATTTTATACTAAGGCTATAGGATCTGGTAGTGGTTTAGCACAGATCTGGTCAGAATATGGGACCATTGGTAGGATAGTACTTACCATAATAATAAGGAATTCCTGTGCTAGAATCAAATGGTTTATTGAGCCTTTATGGTGTGTGACCTTGGTAACAGTGGTGACTCACTGAGAGACCTTTAGAACCCTCTAAACATTTAGTCTGATTGTGTTATTACAATTCCTCCCTGGCAGACAGGGCTGTATTGGCACCACCTCCCCCTGTGACCAGTAGGTGCACGTCCACAGGCTGTTGCCTGGGGCATTTGGTTTTACAGTCTGTGAAAACAGCCTTTGTTAAACTTGACATTCCTCCCCAGTCAGTCACATTAGAGACTGCTAGAGAGCCAGCTACACGTTGTCCCTTCTCCTGCCAAGGTATGGCCATCTAAGAGCAGCCTGGGGAGGATGGAGGTCATCCCAGTGCTGACGCGACACAATCCTGTTTACAGCTTGAGTGGGGCCTCCCCTATAATGAACTCTCTCTGCGGCTTAACTTGACCTTAGGGGACGTGGGGGAACACAATTAGACTAATATACCTCAGTCACTTTACGGATGTGCATTCTCACAGATTATCACTCAAAGCATCTCTTAATGTACAGTTGAAGTCAGAAGTTTACATACATCTTAGCCAAATACATTTAAACTCAGTATTTCACAATTCCTGACATTTAATCCTTGTAAAAATGATCTGTCTTAGGTCAGTTAGGATCACCACTTTATTTTAAGAATGTGAAATGTCAGAATAATAGCAGAGAGAATGATTAACTTCAGGTTTTATTTCTTTCATCACATTCCCAGTGGGTCAGAAGTTTACACACACTCAATTAGTATTTGGTAGCATTGCCTTTAAATTGTTTAACTTGGGTCAAACATTTCGGGTAGCCTTCCACAACCTTCCCACAATAGGTTGGGTGAATTTTGGCCCATTCCTCCTGACAGACCTGGTGTAACTGAGTCAGGTTTGTAGGCCTCCTTGCTCTCACACACTTTTTCAGTTCTGGCCACAAATTGTCTATGGGACTGAGGTCAGAGCTTTGTGATGTCATTGTCATTTGCCATTGTCCATTTGGAAGACCCATTTGCGACCAAGCTTTAACTTCCTGACTGATGTCTTGAGATGTTGCTTCAATATATCCACATAATTTTCCTCCCTCATGATGCCATCTAGTTTGTGAAGTGCACCAGTCCCTCCTGTAGCAAAGCACCCCCACAACATGATGCTGCCACCCCCATGCTTCACGGTTGGGATGGTGTTTTTCGGCTTGCAAGCTTCCCCCTTTTTCCTCCAAACATAACGATGGTCATTATGGGCAAACAGTTCTATTTTTGTTTTATCAGACCAGAGGACATTTCTCTAAAAAGTAAGATCTTTGTCCCCATGTGTAGTTGCAAACCGTAGTCTGGCTTTTTTATGGAGCAGTGGCTTCTTCCTTGCTGAGCGGCCTTTCAGGTTATGTCGATATAGGACTAGTTTACTGTGGATACAGATACTTTTGTACCTGTTTCCTCCAGCATATTCACAAGGGCCTTTGCTGTTGTTCTGGGATTGATTTGCAATTTTTGCACCAAAGTATGTTAATCTCTAGGAGACAGAGCGCGTCTCCATCCTGAGCGGTATGACGGCTGCGTGGTCCCATGCTGTTTATACTTGCGTACTATTGTTTGTACAGATGAACGTGGTACCTTCAGGCATTTGGAAATTGCTCCCAAGGATGAACCAGACTTGTGGAGGTCTACAATTTTTTTCTGAGGTCTTGGCTGATTTATTTTGATTTTCACATGATGTCAAGCAAAGAGGCACTGAATTTGAAGGTAGGCCTTGAAATACATCCACAGGTACACCTCCTATTGACTCAAATGATGTCAATTAGCCTATCAGAAGCTTCTGAAGCCATGCCATCATTTTCTGGAATTGTTCTAGCTGTTTAAAGGCACAGTCAACTTAGTGTATGTAAACTTCTGACCCACTGGAATTGTGATACAGTGAATTATAAATGAAATAATCTGTCTGTAAACAATTGTTGTAAAAATTACTTGTGTCATGCACAAAGATGATGTCCTAACCGACTTGCCAAAACTATAGTTTGTTAACAAGAAATTTGTGGAGTGGTTGAAAAACGAGTTTCAATGACTCCAACCTCAGTGTTTGTAAACTTCCGACTTCAACTGTATGTGTAAACTGTACTCTATACTATTCTACGGTATCTTAGTCACTTTAATTGGGTGTAAATATTGCATCACACATCTKATTTGTATATACTGTACTCTATACTATGCCACTATCTTTGTCTAATGCCGCTCTGACATATATTCTCAATCTATTCCTTACTTAGATGTACGTGTATTCTTTTACAGCTCTGATGGTGGCCTCCGCCGAAGTCACTCTCATTTCAGCTACCTCAATGTATTTGGAAAAGTAGTCAACAATCAGCAGGTATATTTCATTGTTCCACTCAAACAGGTCCATTCCCACCTTTTGCCACGGTCGTTCAGCAGCTGAGGTAAGTATGAGCGGCTGTACTGTGTTCTGTGTTTTTGACAGTTTTCACTCCTGTTAACTACTTGTCGAATCTGGGCTGATATATCTGGCCACCACACTGATTACTTGGCCCTTTCTTGGCACTTTAAGATTCCTTGATGTCCTTCATGGATCTTTTGAAGTATTTCACCTATGAGTGTCTGTGGTATTACGAGTCTTTCTCCTTTCAGAAGGTCACCTGCCATGCGAATCTCCGCCCTGACATYCCAGAAATGTGCCACGTCTGTTTGCAGCTTGAGTTTGTCCGGCTATTCGGTAAGGCAGTATTGTTGAACTTTTTTGCAGGTTTTGTCGACTTGTTGTGCTTCTGTGATCTGTTATACTTGAGCCTCTGTAGCGGCTAGTGAGAAAACAATGGTATCCACGTACACTTGGACTTCTTTTTCTAGTTCTTTTTCTGTATATGGTGCATCACGCAGCGGTGCCCTCGACAGCGTATCTGCAGTGATGAGATTCTTCCCTGGCACATGGACAATGTTGTATGTGAGTCTCAGAAGTCGCAGTCGAAATCGTAGGACCCTGGGAAGCAGTTGATCTAGGGCTCTGGAACCTAGCAACGGTACCAGGGGTTTGTGGTCAGCTTGTAGTGTGAGGCCATGAAGGCCATGAAGTTAAGTGGTCAGTCTTTCACACGCACACATGGCTGCTAAGGCCTCTTTCTCAATCTGTGCATAGCGCTTCTGTGTGTCAGTCATTCCTCTTGAGATGTATGTAACAGGTCTCCAAGTGTTGTCAGTCTGTTTCTGAGTCAGCACTGCACCTATGCCGTATGGCGATGAGTCTACTGCAACCGTTGTCTACACCGTGCACGAGTACTGAGCGAGAGCTTTTGGAGAACTCAGTTCCTCATTGAGCTTTTGAAAAGCAATCTTTTGGGGATGCCCCCAGCACCGCTCGATCTTCTCTCGCCTCAGCTCATTCAATGGCATGCTGTATGTAACCAGAAACGTAGCAAGGTAGTTTGCCATGCCCATTAGTCGGTGAACACCCGCCGCACACATCAGGCATTTCCCTGATTGCCTTGATTTTGTTGGGATCTGGCTCCAGTCCTGAGGCTGAAACCCTGTGACCCAAACTTACACATTTCACTGAGTGTGAGACCAGAAGTACTTTGTGAAGACTCTTGTCGTGTTCTTGTCTGTCACATCCAAACACCAGAATGTCGTCAGCGTGGCACACAACACCCTTGAAGTTCTCAAACATTTGAAATGCCAAATGGCAATCTGTTGAAGTGGTACCTCCCAAACGGTGTGATGAAGGTAATGAGTGGGTGAGACTCTGGTGCGAGCGGAATTTACCAAAATCCAGATTGAGCATCCAGCTTCATGAAGACTTTTGCATTTGTCAACATTGTGAGTGTCTCGTCTACCGCTGGAAGAATGAGACACTCTTTTATCACTGATTCATTCAGGGGTGTGAGGTCAACACACACTCTGATGTCTCCATTRMCTTTTGGGAAGACCACKATTCTGAGCACCATTCTGTCACTGTCACTTTGGTTATGACATCCATTTTCTCCATCCTGACTAGCTCTCCATATACAGTCGTGGCCAAAAGTTTTGAGAATGACACAAATATTAATTTCCACAAAGTTTGCTACTTCAGTGTCTTTAGATATTTTTTGTCAGATGTTACTATGGAATACTGAAGTATAATTACAAGTATTTCATAAGTGTCAAAGGCTTTTATTGACAATTACATGAAGTTGATGCAAAGAGTCAATATTTGCATTTTTGACCCTTCTTTTTCAAGACCTCTGCAATCCGCCCTACCATGCTGTCAATTAACTTCTCGGCCACATCCTGACTGATGGAAGCCCATTCTTGCATAATCAATCCTTGGAGTTTGTCAAAATTTGTGGGTGTTTGTTTGTCCACCCGCCTCTTGAGGATTGACCACAAGTTCTCAATGGGATTAAGGTCTGGGGAGTTTCCTGGCCACAGACCCAGAATATCGATGTTTTTGTTCCGAGCCACTTAGTTATCACTTTGCCTTATGGCAAGGTGCTCCATCATGCTGGAAAAGGCATGGTTCGTCACCAAACTGTTCCTGGATGGTTGGGAGAAGTTGCTCTCGGAGGATGTTTGGTACCACTCTTTATTCATGGCGGTGTTCTTAGGCAAAATTGTGAGTGAGCCCACTCCCTTGGCTGAGAAGCAACCCACACATGAATGGTCTCAGGATGCTTTACTGTTGGAATGATACAGGACTGATGGTAGTGCTCACTTGTCTTCTCCGGACAAGCTTTTTCGGATGCCTCAAACAATCGGAAAGGGGATTCATCAGAGAAAATGACTTTACCCCAGTCCTCAGCAGTCCAATCCCTGTACCTTTTGCAGTATAATCAGTCTGTCCTGATTTTTTTCCTGGAGAGAAGTGCTTCTTTGCTGCCCTTCTTGACACCAGCCCATCCTCCAAAAGTCTTCGCCTCACTGTGCGTGCAAATGCAATCACATCTGCCTGCTGCCATTCCTGAGCAGGCTCTGTACTGGTGGTGCCCCGATCCTGCAGCTGAATCAACTTTAGGAGACGGTCCTGGGCTTGCTGGACTTTCTTGGGCGCCTGAAGCCTTCTTCACAACAATTGAACCGTCTCCCTGAAGTTCTTGATGATCCAATAAATGGTTGATTATGGTGCAATCTTACTGGCAGCAATATCCTTGCCTGTGAAGCCATTTTTGTGCAAAGCAATGATGACAGCATGTGTTTCCTTGCAGGTAACCATGGTTGACAGAGAAAGAACAATGATTCCAAGCACCACCCTCCTTTTGAAGCTTCCAGTCTGGTATTCGAACTCAATCAGCATGACAGAGTGATCTCCAGCCTTGTCTCGTCAACACTCACACCTGTGTTAATGAGAGAATCACTGACATGTTGCCAGCTGGTCCTTTTGTGGCAGGGCTGAAAGGCAGTGGAAATGTTTTTGGGGATTCAGTTAATTTGCATGGCAAAGAGGGACTTTGATTAATTGCAATTCATCTGATATCCTTCATAACATTCTGGAGTATATGCAAATTGCCATCATACAAACTGAGGCAGCAGACTTTGTGAAAATTAATATTTGTGTCATTCTCAAAACTATTGGCCACGACTGTACTTTTTCTCTCATGGGGAGCGGAACACGTTGTGGTGTTGAAAGAGCACATGGTCTGGTTCCATCTTTGAGCTTTATCTTGTATGACTCTTGGAGTTTTCCCAGTCCATGAAAGATGGACATATAGACGATGGTGAAGTCTGTCTCTGGCTGTGTCACTTCTTCGATTCTGTGCACTAACTGTAGGGCCTCTATGGCTGGTAGGCCTAGGAATGGTTGTCAGTCCTTCCATCCATGTTCTCGTCCTCCTCCACATCTTTTGCATCCCTTTTCACTTGGATTGCCATATGTTTCATGTTTTACCTTTTGTATGTTGTTTGTGCACTTTGTTGGAATTTTCTCCCTTTATTCCATTTTGCTTTGATGGCGTCCACATTTGTAGTGGTTTTTCCTCCTATTGCATTGCTGTGCAGTAATGTGTGTTGCTTCTTTACAGTTTCACTTTGTCTGACTTTTTGAATAGCTTTTGCCAGTGTTGTCTGAGTCAACTGAAGCTGTTCTGGCAGCCTCCTGTCTTTTATTCCAACCACAATTTTGTCTCTTATAAGTTCTTCTTTGAGCACTCCGAAGTTACAATCCTCAGCTGCTTGTGTACATCTGTGATGAATGCCTCTGCACTCTCTCCCTCATCTTGACATCTCATGTTGAATTGTGCTGTCTCAAAAATAACATTATCTTTCCTACACAGTGCTGCTCAAATGCTCCTGTTACAGCATCATACTTCTTTTTTTCTGCATCAGTCAATGGCAATACTTCAAAAATATAATCAGCGGCATCCCCCATAGCATATAAAAGAGTTCACCTGATATTCCTCTGGTTTTGTATTCAGCCCTGATGCCAGAGGAAACTTGGCCAATCTGCTTTGTTTGAGAAGTCAAAGGGCTCTGTATGAGTTATATGTACAGCTTTATTTTAAATGTATTTTGGTTTATTACTTTTTTTAAATGTATTATTATTGCTTGCAGATAAACTTTTCCGCCTTGCGGTTTTTTCCCTTCTGTCTGTCCCTCTGTGTTGCTCCACGAGGGCCCGGCGTTGCCTAGCAACTAAGAACCCACACCATGCTCCACACACACAGTAGGCTGATGGACAGACACACTGGCTAGCTAAGGTCGGGGAAGCCTAGCAGCAGCATCACGATGTCATTCATTTGCACAATGTGTCTGGTCCACTTTCACTTGTAAATGTCCACACTGACCGAGAATGACATTCGGTAGCTAGTTTTAGCAGACACAGTGGCGATCAACATCAGCTTTTTCCACTTCTGACACCAGATAAGAATACAGAGCCATAGTGTTAGCTTTAGAAAACTGTTTAGTAAGTTAACACCGGATATCGTTACAGAGCATTATGGGTACTGTAGTACAATCATGCTACAGTAGCCGGCTTGTGACGCGACTTACTTTTTCCCAACGCAGTTAAGCCAAAACCACGCCCCCGGCGTTCTACTACGCTCCCATTGGCTAGCTAGCGTTGTCTCGCTCACAGGCGATCAGTGCAGAGACAGTGATCTTCCAAGTTAAGGATGGAAAGTATAATTTAACAATTAGCTGCCTACCGCAATGCAGGCCTATTATTATCATGTTTGGTAACATTTGCCCATGTTTTTATTTTCAGAGTTTTAATGAGTTGTTAAAGTTTCTCAGAGAACTGCTGAATTCCCTCAATTGAAGGTCAGCTAAGTTAACTTAGGCTACTTAACGTTACTAGCTCGGTATTTGAAGTTATATTATCATTAGTAGTCTATTATCAGGTAAAAAGCATATGCTTATTATTCATAATTTCTCAAATATGTATTAACTAATCATTCAGTCGAATACGCTATGCGTTTCAATCTTGAAATACAAGGGCAAATTTCGGGACTTCCGGACTTGGAGAGCACTCAAAGCGTTGGTTTTGGCTTAACTGCGTTGGGAAAAAGAAAGACGCACTTGTGACGCACTAAGACGCACTAAGGTTCAGGGCAGGGTATTTGATTTATTTTACCTTTATTTAACTAGGCAAGTCAGTTTTTTMGGGGATAGGGGGCAGCATTTTCACTTTTGGATGAATAGCGTGCCCAGAGTGAACTGCCTCCTACTCTGTCCCAGATGCTAATATATGCATATTATTATTAGTATTGGATAGAAAACACTCTGAAGTTTCTAAAACTGTTTGAATGATGTCTGTGAGTATAACAGAACTCATATGGCAGGCGAAAACCTGAGAAAAATCCAACCAGGAAGTGGGATATCTGAGGTTTGTAGTTTTTCAAAGCTTGGCCTACCGAATACACAGTGTCTATGGAGTCAAGTTGCACTTCCTACGGCTTCCATTAGATGTCAACCGTCTTTAGAAACTGGTTTGAGGATTCTACTATAAAGGAGGGGCTCATGAGACCTGTTTGAGTCAGTGGTCTGGCAGAGTGTCTCAGGCTCGTGACGCGCACTCCCGACAGAGTTAGCTCTCATTCCAGTGCTTTTCTTCAGACATAGGAATTCTCCGGTTGGAAGCTTATTGATGTTTTATGTTAAAAATATCCTAAAGACTGATTCCATACATCGTTTGACTTGTTTCTACGACCTGTAACGGAACTTTTCGAGTTTTTGTCTGGACGAAGTGCTCGCGCCTCATGAAGATGGATTACTGGGCTGAACACGCTAACAACAAGTGGCTATTTGGACATAAATGATGGACTTTATGGAACTCTATGGAACAAATCAGTCATTTATTCTCGAACTGGGATTCCTGGGAGTGCCTTCTGATGAAGATCATCAAAGGTAAGTGAATATTTATAGTGTTATTTCTAACTTCTGTTGACTCCAAAATGGCGGATATTTCTCTGGCTGGATTGGGCTCTGAGCGCCGTTCTCACATTATGCTTTTTCTGTATTTTTTTTGTTGAAATCTGACACAGCGGTTGCATTAAGGAGAAGTCTATCTTTAATTCTGTGAATAACACTTGTATCTTTTATCGATGTTTATTATGAGTATTTCTGCAAAATCACCGGATGTTTTGGAATCAAAACATTACTGCACATAACGTGCCAATGTAAACTGAGATTTTTGGATATAATATGCACATTATCGACCAAAACATACATGTATTGTGTAACATGATGTCCTATGAGTGTCATCTGATCCTCAAAGGTTAGTGATTAATTTGATCTATATTTCTGCTTTTTGTGACTCCTATCTTTGGCTGGAAAAATGGCTGTGTTTTTTTGACTTGGTGGTGATCTAACATAATCATATGTTGTGCTTTCGCTGTAAAGCATTTTTGAAATCGGACACGATGGGTAGATAAACGTCTTGTTAATCTTTAATTTGCTGTATTGGACTTGTTAATGTGTGAAAGTTACATATTTCKKKAAAAAATATTTGAATTTCATTCAGCGGAATGTGTTCGAGGGGTTCCGCTAGCGGAAAGAGAAGAACAAATTCTTATTTACAATGACGGCCTACCAAAAGGCAAAAGGCCTCCTGCGGGGACGGGGGCTGGAATTAAAACAAATATATATATATATATGAATATATACAGTGGGGAGAACAAGTATTTGATACACTGACGATTTTGCAGGTTTCCCTACTTACAAAGCATGTAGAGGTCTGTAATTTTTATCATAGGTACACTTCAACTGTGAGAGACGGAATCTAAAAAAATAAAAAAAATAAACAGAAAATCACATTGTATGATTTTTAAGTAATTAATTTGTATTTTATTGCATGACATAAGTATTTGATACATCAGAAAAACAGAACTTAATATTTGGTACAGAAACCTTTGTTTGCAATTACAGAGATCATACGTTTCCTGTAGTTCTTTTAGGCAGTCAGCTGGTGATGAAGGCAACACTGTTGGGCAATTATTAAAAATGGAAGAAGTTCAACGATGACGGTCAATCACCTCGGTCTAGGCTCCATGCAAGATCTCACCTCTTGGGGCATCAATGACACATCGAGCGAAGATATGAAGCTGATCTAGCCCCAGAAACTTACACGGACGCCTGATCCTGGTCCACATACTTAGAATAGAGAGCTGGACAATCAGTTCTCAAAGAAACACATTAGCTAACACACTATATGCCTCAATGGATTTAAATCCTGCAAGGGGGGGCTTCCGCACCGCAAGTCCCCCTGCTCAAACCAGGGGTCATGTCCAGGGCCCGAGCTTAAGTTTGTCCTATTTGCCACCATCTGGTGATTCCATGAGAGTAAATGGACTGAGAAGGTCATGTGGTTCTAGTAGAGTACAAAAAATAAGAGCTTTTTGTTCTAAACCCACTCGCACAATTGTTTGTCAGGAGAGAAGAAGGATGAGTACAACACCAAGACACACCAATCCCAAACCGTGAAGCATGGACGTGGGGAAACATCATATCTGTGAAGGAATTGCTTTTCCTGCAATAGGGAGCCAGGAACGCATCGTACGCACCCCGTATTGTGGGAAGCGCATGAGGATGGGGCCATGTATCGCGAGATACTTGGCCAACAAACCAGCTCTTCCCTCAGATAGAGCAGTATAATGAGAGAATATTGGGTCCGAGCCTCGGTCTTCAGCAGATCAACTGACCCGAATATCACACTAGCACAACAGGAGTGCTCGTAATAGCTCTAGAGTGGCTAGAAGAAGTGCTCCTAGCCTCAGTCCTGCAGGCCTAACCGTTACAAGTCAACCCACTACATAAATAATCTTTTGGACGGGGTAGCTGGAAAGATCCGTATTGCCCTTCAGCGATCAGTCCCGAAAACCTGAAGGATCTGGAGAAGGTCTGTTATGGAGGAGTGGGCCAAAATCCTGCTGCAGTGGTGTTGCAAACCCTGGTCCAAGACTT